>NC_089805.1:40236573-40391573 GCF_029633855.1 Hoplias malabaricus
ACATTAACAATAGAAAACGGGTAAAGAACTACTAAGAAGTATGTTTGTGTCAGGGTTGTGTTTTAAAAAAACATTTAATATCAATTTCCATGAGCTCTATTTTCCCATAAATAAGTGAAAAGAACCTGGATTAAGGAGTTTCACCTGTTTTTATTTTCTCAATATTTATTAACCACACAAGTTTCGAGTTCCTAAACACAAATTAAAATACAAATGTTTGAACAGCCATGGACTGATTCAGACACAGACTGTCGCATTGCCACAGATCGTATATGAATCAGATTTGAATCCCACATGCGAAAGTGGCGAAATCCATGGTGGAAAAATTCAGTTTCATTTTTGCTGTTCACATAGTCACACAAAAAACACGTCTATGATGTGTACACATATGAAGAAAAAGGGTCACGTTTACCTGCTGTGTGAAGGTAGCCTTAGTAAAGTCAGATACTGATGTTGTGTGGTAGGCTCCTCCCAGAGGAACTGGATAGCGTTCCGTCACTTCACATAACACAGTGGCAGCAATTTACAGGGTGTGTTATACCTTTCTGTTTGATTCTTGGCATCGGTCATGTACACAACTGAATATCTATATAATGGATATAACGCCTACATTGTGTGTGTGTGTGTGTGTGTGTGTGTAGCTGGGTGTCACCTCACACGCTGAGAAACAGGAACCGTAGTAACAAAAAGACATTAAAGCCCATTAGTGGGCCATGACTGACAGCATTTTGACAGTTCCTGCGTGAGGTCAAACCAGGGCGGTGTGTGTGTTGGGTAACAGACAGCAGAGTTGTAGAATTCCTCCCCTTCACACACACACACACACACACACACACCACTGTTCAGCTCAAGCTTCTCTCTCACTTCTCCATTCTCAAACTGGCATTGACCCAAGGTCAGATTGTTGCCATTGTTATTAATCGCCTCTAATGGAAGTCATGAGGTTATGTGGGACTTTCCATTAGAATCTCACACAGTGCTTAATACAAACCCCATTTAGTAAAAATACGCCTGATTTGCTTACAGTTATCACGGAGGGTAAACAGAGAACTTATTTTTAATCATGCACATCCAAAAGAAGACTCTCAAATATTTACAGAGCCACATATTTGTGCAGGTTGTGATGAAAACATCAAATCAGAAATAAATATGTGAGTAAGCACACTCACTATCTACACTCACTGTCCATTTTATCAGCTTCACTGACTTTCATATCCCCGTTTCACCCTGCTCTTCAATGGTCAGGGCCCCCACAGCACCACCACAGAGCAGGTATGATTTGGGTGGGTGTCATTCTCAGCGGTGCTCTGACACTGAGGTGATGGTGTTGTGTTAGTGTGTGTTGCACTGGTACGAGTGGATCAGACACATCAGTGCTGCTCGAGTTTTTAAACACTGTGTCCACTCACTGTCCACTCTGTTAGACACACCTGCCTCGTTGGTCCACCATGCAGATGTAATGAAAGAGACGGTGGCTCTGATCTGCTGCTGCACAGTTTGTGTTTGTCCTCCTCTAGTCTTTCATCACTGGACACTGCCCACAGGACACTGTTGACTGGAACACGTAGACACAAATACACATGCGGACATAGACTTCCATATATATACCTTATAGTGTCATACACAGATAGACAGACAGACAGATGTTGAACTGACTGATTCATTCTGGAACCCAAGGCAAGTTTTGAACACCTCTGAGACAGAGAGAGAGGAGGATATGCCCTGCTTGTTCGGCTGGAGTCCGTCCAGTTCTGGGAGCCACGAGTGTGGTCAGCCAATTAAACCGTCATTATGTGTGCCCACTGCATAGGTGCCAGGGGGGAAGCAGTGCCACCTGGTGCAGCATGCCAGACAGCAGTGTGTGTGTGTGTGTTTAGAAAATACTGTATGTGTCAGCTAATGTATACGACCAAGAAAATAACACTTACTGTTTCATTCTTTCTTTCTTTCACTGTAATTGAAATGATAATATGACATATTAATATGTAATATAATAACTATGATACACATTAAACATCATATATTGTTAAATAGACTAGATATATGTATACATACTATATACTATAAGGGATATCAGATGACAAAAATAAAATAGATGACGATTAATGATTTAGTCTAAACATTACATTTTCATGATGAAAACTGCACTTAGTTTTAGAGATAAAACATTAAAAAGCATAATCAGAATGGATTTACTACCTTCAGCATTAAGCCCAGAGCTGTTAACTTCAACAATTAACAGAACAGTGTTTTAGACAAAATAATCCTTCCCTACTACCATTAAAACACACTGACATACCGATGGACACACGCTACAGCCATTTACTCTTACATACAGTTACACTACAAAGAAAGTAGGGGATATTCTGTGTTACTGCCTCTACTCCCTTCCATTCTAAGACTGTGAAACTTTATGAGCAGAAAAGGGATGAGTTTGGATGCTCTTAGCTGCAGTTAATCTAGTTAAACAGTCCACTGTGATGCTCTAATTTGTGAGATTAGATACACAACGACCATTTTTAAACAACAATATAAAAATATGCACCAGTTGTTTTTCTGTTATTACACATTAGCACACAGTGTGTTGTGTTGTCTTGATTATATGTCAGGACTCTGTAACGATTGCTCTCATACCAAATCATTTTTATCTGACTTACACACAGTCGAAATGGACCCTTGATAAACCAGCAGTTTGTTCAAAGAGGTTTGTTCTCATACACTGGACTTTAGCTGGTATGAATGGTTTAGACACAGCAGTGCTGCTAGAGTTTGTAAACTTTTCAGTGGCCCTGCTGGAGAAAGAATTGATGAAGGACTGATGAACGACTAGATGAAGGCCAACACAAACTGTGTAGCGACAGATGAGCTACACTCTCTGACTTTACATCGACAAGGCGGACAAACAAGGTTTACAGGAGTGAGCGGGCATAGAGTTTAAAAACTCCAGCAGCACTGCTGTATCTGATCCACTCTGTCTCCACCACATCAGTGTCACTGCAGCGCTGAGAATGATCCACCACCCATACCATACCTGCTCTGTAGTGGTCCTGTGGGGGTCCTGACCATTGAAGAGCAGGGTGAAATGGGGCAAGCAAAGTATGCAGAGCAATGGATGGACTACAATCTGTAATTGTAGAAATATGAAGTGGCCCTGTCTGGTCAGTTGAGTTCAGAGAATAGACTGTAGATACATATGGGACATGGGAAACTATTAGATATGACATACTATTATTATTTTTACGTTTAAGTGCCTGAATATACAGAACATATAACATACTTGGAAAAATAGTGTGTGTGAAATATTTGTGTAGGATTTTGTCCTTTGCCCTTTGTGCTCCACTGCTCATCCCTGCGTGTGTGTGTGTGTGTGCATGCGTTGTTAAAATTGTGCCTCCAGCGCAGCCATGACTTTTGGCAGAGATGAGTCTGACTGCCAGCCCTTGTGTCTTTACTTCACAACTGGGACAGAGCGCCCCTTCTGGTCAGTGTGGTCAGTAGTCTCTCTCCTCTCTCTCTCTCTCTCTCTGATGAACTGTGTGCTCTGTGGGGATGGTGTGTTTCCGTATGGCTGTCAGAGCACTGTAGCTCAGGCTGAGGTTGTGAATGGATCCCTCCCCGCTGAGCCAGTGCCCGGTCGTAACCCCGCCGTAACCTCGCTGTAACCCTGTCATAACCCGCTCTGACAGCATCGCAGATGGTGGGGAAAATGGGGGTTAAAACCCAAAGGCCACATCACTCCCCAGCCTTCAGCACATCCCCCTGAAAGACACGCTGACCTTGCTCTCACATTCTCCTCGGAGCTCAGAGGCAGCAGGACATGCAGCACATCGAGACACACGTACCTTTCAAAGACTCCTGCAATAAATATTTGAGAAAACGTCCACTGTCAGAGGACACAGCTCAGCACTCTTCCAGAGAGGCTCTAATACCTCTACTTTTAACTGCACCTCATCCCCTCAGCTTTAAATACAGCTGAGCTAAGACTACTCCTGGGAGAATGAGAGGGTCTAATGGACAAACATAGGCAACTAACTGGGGACAACATGTACACCAATGGATTTTTTTGTCTACTTATCTTTGGCAGCCATACCACCTTAAACTAGGGCTGCAATAATTAATCAACAAAGTTAATTAGTTATGGAATTTTTTGTTTGTTTGTCTTATAATAAATCATGAATGCATATTTCAGGGTTATGTCTTAATATGTATTGCTCATTAGTCATCAAACATGTTCCTTCATACAAGTCTTTGAAGAGTGTGAGTCTAATACGTGTCCTAGTCAAGCATGAGTCTCCAGTACTTCGGGCACCAGTCTTGGTCAACTCCTGTCTCTCTTGTCCAACTGCTGTCTTAACCTCTGGGATGTGAGTCCAAGTTTGTGCTTGAGCTTCAGGAGGTGTGAGAAATGGTCATGTTTCAAATCTCTAATGGCGCTTTCCCACTGCGTGGTACCTACTCTTCTTGACTCTGCTCGGCTCTACTCACTTTTTTGTTCCGGGTTCACTCCAGTCCAAAATGTAACCGGTGATGTCACAAACCACTGTCTTTCATGGAAACCATGACAACAGCAGTGGTTATGTTAAGTGTTGTTACAGATTGTGTATTTGTGTGTGGGGTTTAGTTGCTTGGGCTTAGCTGTGGATCAGTTAAGACAGAGCAGTCGAGGTTTTTGTTACTTGTTGCACCATCTAGCGCTCAATAGTCTTTGGACAGCAACCAAATGAAGGGGCACTTGAACCTCTTTAAAATCCGGTTGGAGTCAGATAAAAACAAATCCGATTCCTACTGTAATTTGGGAATTTCACAGATGGTGAATTTGTTCTGGATGTCTGGATTCCTTTATTATTGACTGCCAAGTTTTGATCATGATTTAGTCACTACTTGGCTTGCTTGGAACCATGAGTGAGCAGGGACTAAAGTATCTAGGTCCAGGTACCAATTCTGCCTAATGGAAAAGCAAAAGAGTCGAGTCAAGTCAAGTGTAGTAGGCATTATGCAGAAAAGTGCTGTCAGGTGAGAGTCCAAGTTAAGTTTTACGACATGAGTTTGAATCATGTTTGAAATCTCTAGAGTCTAAGTGACTTATCCAGTCTCTTCGAGGTATAGGTCCCAACAGTCCGTGTTGTAAATCCGAGTCAAAGTTTGTGTCTCTGTGGTGCAAAGATGGTTGGGTGTAAATCTAAGTCATGTCTCAAGTTTTTGGTGGTAGAAGCCCAATTTCAGTCTTGCGTGTGAGGCCCAAATGGAATCTGGAATCTTTGGAACATCGGCCCAAGTTGAGACTAACATGCTGTTTTGGATCTTCTGACCTATTGAAGAAAGGTGACATGACTTCAGTTCTTTTGTTGCAAGTGAAATGGCTCTTTACATGAATGTGGTTTTGAATGATAGTGAGAGGAAACGGAGAGGATGCAAAATGGTCCTGTAATTTGATTAATTACAATAGAGTTTATAAATAGATAATAAGTTGCCACCGATCTTTAACTGAATTGTGAAGTTAAATGTGCCTGTAATGAGCCTGGTCTGGTTAAGGGCAGGTCAAGCCCCCCAGCAGTACCCCTACCAGCCGCATGTTTCCAGGCTTACACTGTCGAAAATAATGACCTTCAGCTCAGTTCTTATCAGTGTCGTTATCAGAAGTGTGAGCGGCGTCTTCTCAAGCTTGTTATTTTCTGCTTTCTTAATGCTGGGTTAACTTTTCCAAATTAATTCAGGCGCTTAAAATTGGCCTTCGCATTCAGTCGGCCAGGGGCTGCATTTTAAAATAAGGCATGTAATGTGGGTTAATACCGGCGCTCAAAAACAGGGGGAAATCGATGGACAGAAATCAATAAAAACATCCTTACGATTCTCTTTGGAGTTGATTGGGAGGGCTAGCCGTGTGTGTGTGTGTGTGTGTGTTATTTTTTTTTTTTTTGTCTGTGAGAATGTGGGTGTTGATTAGGGACACGATGGTGATGCAAGCAATATGAAACCTTGAGTTTCCTCGCCTGGTTACTAGCCTGGCCTCCTGAGTGCATTCCTGTCAATCTGCTGCTGAGTGTGGAAAAGGGACCGAACCTGTGTGTAGCGTCCGGCCTCAGTCTCCGAGGCCATTTAGGCCTGTTAACATGATTCATGGCTCAGGTGCGAAGATGGGAGGATGAAGTCTCACAGGAGGGACATAACGAATGACCTGCTAATTAGGACGAGGGTAAAACGTGTGCATTAACAAATTAAGAGACGGCACCCGTAACCAAGGGCAAAAAAAGGGAGGGTCTTTAGCTGGGGGCTACAATTGACATCTGCTGAGCACATCTGGACACACTGCATGCTTTCTTGAAGAGTGTGACATTAGAAATGTTGGTATTGTGCTACTACGCCCTTGTGAATTGACATTTCAATATAAAAGTAATTTATTAATGGGGAAATGATCTTTTCATGTTGTAAATATGATGGTATTCTTCACTGTTTTATAAACGCTGACAGGACAAGTTAAGGATAGAAGACAATATTGAATTTAATGTAGAAGAATGTAAAACTTTTCAAAGAAACCATAAAATGCAAGTGACACTTCCCAAATATCATGATCCCCACAGGACCACCACAGAGCAGGTATGATCTGGGCAGTGCTAGTAGACACTGCTACTGTATGAACAGATCAGACAAAGCAGTGCTGCTGGAGTTTAAAAACTGTGCCTACTCACTGTCCATGTGGTTAGGCACTCCTAACTCATTGGTCCACCTTATAGATGTAAAGACAGTAGCTCTGATGTGCAGCTGCGCAGTGTGTGTTGGTCGCCCTCTAGTCCTTCATCAGTGGACACACAATGGGTGAATTTTTTTGGTTGCTTTGTGACACTGAGGGGTTTAAAAACTCTTAAGTAGCACTGCTGTGTCTGATCCACTCGCACCAGCACAACACACACTAACACACCACCACCACGTCAGTGTCACTGCAGCTCTGAAAATGACCCACCACCCAAACCATACATGCGCTCTGGTGGTCCTGTGGGGGTCCTGACCATTGCAGTGCAGGGTAACTGTAAAACTGTAAATTAAAAATTGTAGATTAAACACTTCCAGTGGAGGGGTCATTGAAGATATTCAAATCTGCCACCATTGTATTGTAAACTTATTTTAGACCACTTCTAGTGGTCCATATGTCATGACATTTTACACAGTACCATAGTATGATGTATTCTTTATCATAAACTTAATGTCATTTGCTTCATTTATTTTAGCATATATTCAATAATAATAATAATAATAATACATCAAAGACTCCACACCTGTAGTCTCCATAGAAAATAGTGTGAAAAAGCACTTAAGCATTACATCAGTTTCGAAATATGCTTATGAGGTGATTTAATGAAAATAGCATCATTAAATAAAGCCTACTTATAAATATTAAACATTCGTCTGATTCCTGCAGTCGTGAAGCTGTGATGCTAGCGTTATGTTAATCGTTTCTGCATCACAGGAAGCAGGCTGTCTGCTTTTCACTGCTTTGCCATTGATTTGCATCCCACATGCTCCATGAGGCTAAAGCACATAAAACCAGGGGAAGATTATTCGCTGGCGTTGGACTATCATGTTAATGCCCCTCTTGCCAGTGGCGGATTGATCGATTGCTTTGTTTATCACTCATAAAACCATCTGTAATAAATCTATTTCCCCCCTCCTTCCATTTATGGAGGTGTAATTATGCATTAATTGATGCATGGCTGCTTCTGATTGAGTCAAACCATGCGTACACTGAGCTGGAGATGTACAGCGAATGGTCCAGGTGCTCACAATAGGGAGTTCTCTCATTAGCTCCTCACTCCACAAAGGCCTCCAGTGACTTCCCTTTGTGTTTCTCTGGATGGTGGGGGGGGGGGGTACTCTTTTGGGAGAGACTTTTCCTCCGGATAGAAAAAGGAGCTGTGCTGCTGATAATGTTCATCCAGACAAATGACCGCGTGCCTCCTATTGTCTGTATTTATTGAGCTCTGCCATCCTGCTATTAATCCAGGCCTGTGTAAGGGGCAGAATAATGTGGGTAATGGTTAGTACCTTTATGGATTAGGCTCTGTTTTTCTACATGGCTCAATGAGTGCTTAACTCATTCAGGCAACACTTGGTGTCATCAATTTTTTTAGTAGCTAAACAGTGAAGACTGCATTTATAATGGACTATAATCACCAATTGTTAAAAATATCTATCTATCTATCTATCTATCTATCTATGAATGCTAAATAAGGCTGTATCCAATATGCTACGTAAAGATATGAACACTGGCATTCAGTGAGCAGTACGCCTGAGCGAATCAGAGCTTGGGGTTCCGGGGGGGGGGGGGGGGGGCAGTGCCTCTGGACTGGCAGACTGGGGTGGTGGTTCCCCTTTTTAAAAAGGGGGATCGGAGGGTGTGTTCCAACTATATGGGGATCACACTCCTCAGCCTCCCCGGTAAGGTCTACGTGGGGGTACTGGAGAAGAGAGTCCGACTGATAGTTGAACCTCGGATCCAGGAGGAACAATGCGGATTCCGCCCCGGTCGTGGAACACAGGACCAGCTCTTTACCCTGGTTAGGATCCTGGAGGGTGCATGGGAGTTTGCTCAACCAGTCTACATGTGTTTTGTGGATCTGGAGAAGGCATTTGACCATGTCCCTCGGGGTATTCTGTGGGGGGTGCTCAGGGAGTATGGGGTACTGGGCTCTTTACTACGAGCCATCCAGTCCCTGTATAAACAGAGCAGGAGTCTGGTTCGTATGGCTGGCAGTAAGTTGGACTCCGTCAGGGCTGCCCGTTGTCACCGGTTCTGTTCATAATTTTTATGGACAGAATTTCTCGGCGTAGCCAAGTGGCGGAGGGTGTCCGGTTTGGTGGTCTCAGGATTCCATGTCTGCTTTTTGCAGATGATGTGGTCTTGTTGGCTTCATCGAGCCGGGACCTCCAGCTCTTGCTGGGCCAGTTTGCAGCCGAGTGTGAAGCGGTAGGGATGAGGATCAGCACCTCCAAGTCCGAGTCCATGGTACTCAGTCGGAAAAGGGTGACGTGCTCTCTCCAGGTTGGAAGTGAGATCCTGCCTCAAGTGGAGGAGTTTAAATACCTCGGGGTCTTGTTCACGTGTGAGGGAAAGATGGAGCGTGAGATTGACAGGCGGATCGGTGCAGCGTCAGCAGTAATGCGGGCTCTGTACCGGTCCGTTGTGGTGAAGAGAGAGCTGAGCAGAAAAGCAAAGCTCTCGATTTATTGTTCAATCTACGTCCCAACCCTCACCTATGGTCACGAGCTTTGGGTAGTGACCGAAAGAACGAGATCGCGGGTACAAGCGGCTGAAATGAGTTTTCTCCGCAGGGTGTCTGGACTCTCCCTTAGAGACAGGGTTAGGAGCTCGGACATCCGGGAGAGACTCGGAGTGGAGCCACTGCTCCTCCACGTCAAGAGGAGCCAGTTGAGGTGGTTCGGGCATCTGGTCCGGATGCCTCCTGGACGCCTTTCCTGGTGAGGTGTTCCGGGCATGTCCAACGGGGAGGAGGCCCCGGGGCAGACCAAGAACATGCTGGAGAGACTACATGTCTCGACTGGCCTGGGAACGCCTCGGTATACCCCTGGAGGAGCTGGAGGCGTTGGCTGGGGAGAGGGAGGTCTGTGTTTCTTTGCTCCTACTGCTTCCCCCGCGACCCGGACCCGGATAAGCGGTGGATAATGGATGGATGGATGGATGAATATCTTTTAATTTGAATTTTAATGGTAACTTTTCATAAGAGTTCAGGGGGTTATTTTCAGTTTGCATATTTTTGAACACTTGGTAAAATTGTATTTTTGGTTTATTATTGCCCTTATAGTTGGAGTGTGTAACTCACCTTTAAAGCACTGCCTTGAAATCGAGGATAAAGAGTAAAAATGTAATATGTTTCATATATGTTTTATTTCATAATTATACCTAGAACCATCAGAACAAATATTTATAACATTACTACATTATAATTTGTTATTTGTTATGGCTGGTAGATATTGTATGATCACAAAGTGAGCTCCCTTCCACTGGTGCCGCTGTTTCACTAAATCCACATGAGCTTTCTATTACATGGCTGAATAATAGATACAGATACAGTGCTGTAAACTGTTGCTAAGAAAAACACTACACCGGAGTGTTTCTGACCTTCTAGAGCTTAAGGTTAGGCTTAAGGTTATGGTTGGGCTTAGGGGCAGGGTTAGAGTAAGAAACTCATGTGGTACCTCTGTCTAAATAAGGGCTTTATCCCCTCAGTCTTCAGAGGCCTCAACAACTGGAGAGGGCTCTGAGTCGGTCAGAATTCAGAGAGGAGGTTCTCTTCATGCTTACAAACCTTGAAAACACGCATAGCTTATTAGTGGAGTGTTTGTCACCCATTCTGACATGTCATCGATTATGCGTTCCGCAGTCGGCCGAGTCTCATCAGCCGGACAATTATGGTAAATAAGGTGGGCCGAGGTGGGCTGAGGCGGGCTGGTCTGACCCTGAGTAATTGAATGGAGAATGTGGAGCTGGGTGTGTGTGGTGTGATGTGGAACTGTAATGAGTCTGGATACACTCACCTTGCCCTAGGCCTCGCTGGGGGCTACTGAGCCTTTTCCCACATGGGACACTCAGCGAGAGAGCGTCAGATCATCAGATTCCTCACTCAATGTTTGGGCTTCGTTAAAGATGAATGGCGTATGAAGTTTTGCTTCAAAACTCCGGCCTCTTCGCTCGTCCAAAAATTTCATTCTCGCCCCAAATTTCCAGGCAGCTCGGAGATTATTTTGAAGCTCTCTGCAGGATTCTGGCAGAAGGGGTCAGTTTCATTTTGAAGCAAACACTGTGTACACTCCAAGCACTGGGGGGAGTTCAGAGGAGAGCAGCCAGGTAATGAGGTCAAGAAGAAGGAGATTAATAATACAAGATTTTCTTTTTCTATTTTACAACCTGTGTAAGAAAACCACTGCTATATGTGTTCAGTGGATAAATATATTCGGCATGTCCTAACCTTTCCATATGTCCACCTAATGAGGGAATCCAGTTACATTCATAAAGCCCCCCTGGCACTGCAGTGTGGAGCACAGGATCTGTGTCCTCTGGAGTGATGGAGCTTTATTCAGCATCTTCAGCATGATGTAGTGTGGTGTTTGTGATCCAGAACAAACCTGACCTCACTAATGTTTCTGTGAATGATGTATGCAAACAAATCCCCACAGCCATGTTCCAACACTTTAATGTAAAGCCTTCCCAGAGGAGGAGAAGCCTGTTATTGCGGCAAATGGGAACAAACCCCTCATAAACACCGGATGAGCAGCTGCATGTACAGGGCAAGCTGTTCAGGAGAGGATAACCAATGAAACCCAGTTATATAACTATTATCTGGGAATATTATATGACCCTCGAATCCGTGAAATGAAAATAGACACACATTAAGTCTAGAATCAGCATTGTCTCCTCCCTCAACATCCACGTCTGATACTGCATTAGACAAGGCTCCGAACCCCCAACTGCTCCTCGGGTGAAAAGGTAGTCTTCACAGCCCCTAATCACTAGTGTGTGTGTGTGTTTCAATATATCAAGGATTAACGTGGAATGAAATATAATGTATGGAATTCATAAATGACAATACTGACATAAATATGCAAATATAGAAATAACTAATAACACAGAATTAAAAAAAAAACAACAACAATTAAATAATATCTTAAATGTGGGTTAGTGTGTGTGTGTGTGTGTGTGTGTGTGTGTTTGTTTTGTCAAGGCACTCGTCTCCTTTCACTGTTGGATGACCTCAGTTTACCCATTCATTTGCAGACACAACAAACTGGAGCACAGCGTGTGTGTGTGTGTGGTGTCCATGCATTAAAGTCTTTCACACTGACCCAGTTTGACTTGCTGTTTGTGTTTAGTGTTAAAGCCAGTGACCGCGACCTACTGAGAGAATCTGCTGCTGTCACAGTGTACAGCCATCAGAGTCATGTTCTAACTGACAGTTTACACACAGCCAGCACTATCCCCACTGACCTCTGACTGGACCCCCACCACTTTACAGTACGAAGAAAATCACCTTTGGCCTTGTCTGAAAATGTCCTTAGTCCACACAAATGCCTCATTTTAGCTAAAAGGTTTATAGGCTACTAAATATGAGACAGGGACAAGCAGTGTACACTGTAAACAAAGCCTTTACTTTAACTGAATGTCATTAATCGCATTTGTTGTGTTTGTTCATTCATTCATTGTTTGTAACCCTTATCCAATTCAGGGTTGCGGTGGGTCCTGGAGCCTACCCGGAATCATTAGGCGCAAAGCAAGAACATACCCTGGAGGGTAGCCCTTCGCACTCACACATTCACTCACACACTCCCACACCTACGGACACTTTTGAGTCGCCAATCCACCTACCAACGTGTGTTTTCGGACCAGGGGAGGAAATCAGAGCACTCGGAGAAAACACACCAAACTCTTCAGACAGTCACCTGGAGCAGGACTTGAACCACCTGTTTTTGTTCATATTTGACTCTAAAATATACATTTCTTGTGGAAAATAAGTGCATTTAGTTAAAGAGATACAAGTGGACAGAATAAGCTTAATAAGAATGGATTTATTACATTTAGAGTTCAGCTGTGAGTGGGTAACTTTTTACAAAACAGTTCACATCGGCTGTAAAAAGAAAAAAAATGTTTACTCCTACATAGAGTTACACTGCAATATTCTGAAAGTTACTGCCTCTGTCCCTGTTTCTGCAGTGAGCTCCATGTAACAGCAATGAAAATCAAATCAGTCAAAGGTTGTGGAATAAAATAATTTACTAAAGACAGAAAGGTGCAGTTTGGATGCTGTTAGCTGCAGATAGTCTAGTTAAACCTTCCAATATATTGAGCTAATGTCTGAGGTTAGAAACACAGCATATGATTTTCAATTATTTTATCATTAAACAACAGTATAAAAGTGTGAACCTGCAAAGTTAATACACATTTCTACACTGTGTTTTATTGTGTATATAGCGTCTCCAAGTTTTTACTCGTGTCACTCGTCTCATACAACCTTATTTTTTTCCAATTTAGAAAGAGCATGTTTCTTTGTGTGAACTTTGTGCCCAGGCTGTCTTGGTCACCCACCCTTATGCCTTTTACACAGAGGATGGCTGGTGAATGAGATATTCAGCAGAGGACCTGTGGCTTCAGTTTATCTCTGTGGATTGTTTACAGGGACACATACTCTTAAAACTTCAATGTGTTGATGCTTAATTGACATGTTAACCTCTTTTTACTTTTTGTAATGAAGTTTTGATCCAAACAAAAAGCTGACATTTTGAAGTATATAAAGGAGATATTTATAGACACTGGCAAACTTCCTGTCCTATTGAGACCTGAGACCAGGAGATTGACAGGAAACCTTACAATTAAGACTGGATATATTCATCAATCAATCAACCCAGTTGGACCAGAATTCCCACAAGGACAACATGCATCTAAAGACAGCCTCTGTCTAAATATCTGAGTCTGAACAGCTGTTATTAGGCACTGGTGGTTCCTTTATTGGATCCACCAAGAGAAAATGACATTCATTTATATGTCTTTGGCTAATTATATTATTCTACCCGAGATCTTTGTGGAATATAGGCTGTTTATTACTTGATGAAGGCCCTGTTTACACCAAACTCTGTGTTATAGATGGCTGCATTAATGGCTGCTAAACCAATTGTTGCATCACAAGATGTATGTCCAAGAACAACACACAGGTATGGCCTGAGGCTAGACATGACACTTTTGCAGAACTGGACACTGCCAGATATTTGGTTTCAGGGTTTGGCATGTTTAATATAACCTGGGTGAAATTTCTCAGTCCTCACAAACAACTGTCAAAATGACATAGTTTAGCACTTGCTATTTGAGTTAGGTCAGGGTAAGACTATAAATGTCAACATTCAATCAAATAATGATAACTAATTTGTTTGCAGTATTGTATTTTTAAATATTATAGTCAGTAAAATAGTAAAAAATAAATTAAACCCAAAACAAGAGAAACTTACAAAAGACACTTATAAACTTACATTTCTAAAAAGTGATTGAAATTTGATTAGTGTGTTGATCACAGTCAAACTCATTGATGTGTAACTTTAGGATGTGTTCTCACAAAATGGATTCCAAATGGCTGACTCCAGTTACTTCCTAATTATACTGAGATTTAATTAAACGCATGGGGCCTTCAGTTCAGCTCCTGAAGCCCTAACCAGGACTCACCGTATCTACTTAAACACTGAAGATAAAAGAAATTGGACTCCTAAGGATTTCCTCAGACACTGAGTCTTCTCTGGAGACCTTCAAGGCTCAGAGAGTTCCCCATTGCTGTTTAGTATGTGGGCTAATGAGATCATATATGTTCTTAAATATGTCTTTTCAGGGGGCTCAAATGTAAATCTGAAGGCTTAAGGAACACAAAAGAGAGCTTTTAGTCAATCAACAAAGCTGTCCAAAAGTGATCAGTACTTGACTTTTGATGTCAGTAGCTCAGAGTAGCTGCCTTATTTTAATACATTTATACATAATACCATCATAACACATTGGTTGTAGAGGTTAATCAAATGTAATTACAGTCTCGTTAATTATTAATATACTTAATCTCTGCAGAAAGTGTCTTGTTAATTTTGTACAAGTATGAGAAACTATCAGAGACTTTGATTCCTCAGTGCAACCTTCTAACAACTCCATTAACATAGATTCAATTATATATTATATATTTGTTTTTGCTCTTAGATGGATCTGTGTAGAGTTAAATGTGGTTAAATACTCAGCTCTGATAAGTTTTACTCTCGGGTGCATTGCGTCTTGTTCCTGCGACGCACAGATTCACTGGATTAAATATGCATCCTGCTGAAGTCCAATTGTGTGGTTAATAGTCTCTTGCGTTTGACCCGTGTGCGTGACCCAGTAAGGAGGATTTCTAAGCGTGTGGGTTTTATGGGAATACATTTTGGCTGACATCACACGAAATTGCCTCCTCATGTCTTTCTTATCATTTCAAAAGTCCTCCAAGAGATTTTCTCCCAAAAGGCGGCTGACCAGATTTTCCTTGCTGAATTGCATGCTTTTTTTTGGGACAAAATGTCATGCTATTTTTTTTTTTTTTTTTTTTTCCCGGATGCTCACAGTAGTTTTATTGACTGGCTTTCCAGTGTTATCAGAGCCTCGCAGCCTGCCAACAAACCTCAGCCAGCGCTGGGCTTTTGGGCCGAGATGCACACAGGTACAATGCATGCTAGTCCAGACGGTCTCCAATCAAATAATTATGAGCCTCCGCCAAAAGCTAAGCATGAGCTAATGAATGGAAATGATGGATTTGTATGCAGGCTGCCCACGGGGCTTTTTGGCAGCACTTACCTGATAAGTGCTGTAGCCCCTAGCACTCCGTGATGAACTTCATTCACACGCTTCTGAGGACGATGCCATTGTTTGAATGGCTGACACATGACTGCCATCTTTGCATTGGCTTTCTGAATAGCCACAGAAGAAGTGGTTCATTAAGAGTACTTATGCTTGAATTACTGGCTGAAAACAGGTTGACCTTCTGTCACCAGGCATTAAAAGAGACCCTCCAGCATGTTCTTAACTCTTTTGTCATATGCATTGCACTAAATTATAGTTATGCAGGTCACAGAAGGCTAAAGAGTCCCTTTTTCCAAAGAATTTTTATGGTGAGTATCAAAGTACAACACACGACTGACCTTTTAATGCTGAGGATAGCAGCCTATTGCCCTGATTTGGGGATGGAAAATGGCCACATTCAGAAAATGTTGTTTGGTATCAACCAATCAGATTAAAGCAGGGCTCGGACACTGTGTGCCCAATAAGGGCTTGGTCCACTCACAGACACTAACATTACAGCGATGGGCTTTTCTTTTATTATTTATTTATTTTTTTTATTTTTTTTTAGTTAATGCTGTACTGGACTATTTTGGGAAACAAGGTCAAACAGTGGTGGACAGCATCAGATTCCCATGCACTACTTAGTGCAGCTTTAGTCACTGACTGACTGCAGACACTAAACACTGTGTTGCCAATATTACTAGATTCAAACTGTCCACCGCTACAGTCGAATAACATCCAAATACTTTGCCTCAGAGTAAAGACAACAAGGTTTGTTTCCACTTTAGAATGACTACCTAAAAAAGTATATACATTTAAATATATATATATATATATATATATATATATATATATATATATATATATATATATATGAATTAGATTGCAAGTCATTAATAGTTGGGTTTAAGACATAAATAGAAAGGGCAACAGTGATATTTACTTTGCCAAATACTGAGCCCACATATATCTACACTTTTAAACCTCTCCAGATACTTACCTTACTTTGTCTTCTCCATCAGTCAACATTACACCTGTCAGCTTCCACACACACACACATTTGTTAATACGTTTAACCATGTAATCACCAAGTTTAATCAATTATCAACCAATACAATGTCTTGTTATACATAAACAATGAGTGTGTATGTGAATGAATGTCTGTATGTGTGTGAGTGAATGTGTGTGTGCCCAGATATGGGATGGTGCTGTATACTGGGTGAAACCCTAGTGCTCGATGCAGTTCTACAGGAACGACTGTGCACCTGGTCAAGAGTCTGTTGAGTGCATTTGGCTGCCCTTTCTCACCATTGTGTGTGTGTGGATTGAATGTTGAATGTTGATTGTAAAGCATCCTTGGGTTTCTAGAAAGGTACTATATAAGTGTAACAATAAATAAATAAATGAAATAAATAAACAATAATGTGCATAACTCAACATTGGAAGTGACTAAATTTCCATTCTAAACTCTTAGCCCATTCTATATTTTCAGTAAGTTTCCTGATATTTTCACTATTTGGCAAACAACAGGTCACTGTAGTGTTTACAACCAATTGATAAAAAGATGTTAAACCGTTTACAAACCTTTAGAAGTGTTGCCTTAGATAAACGTGGTACCATTTGATTTAGCTATATATTTATTTATTATTTTTTTTTACCTTGATTTAATGTTTAACTCTGGTCAATGTCAGTGTTTAATTGCATGTACCTTGCAATTGCATTTACTTGAAGAATGACACAAACACACTTTGATTTTTGCAGTTCTTTGCACACTTTTACATTCCCAGCCACCAACGACTCTGGCTGGGTAGGGACATGGGCTGTTAGTGAGACCTCAGTGGGCTGCCAGTGGTGCTGTCCCAAATCTTAGTGAGCTGTATAAGTAGGCTCTGACTATGTAGGCAGCTGTTTAGGTAAGCAGCATTCCGACAGACATCTGTTCTGAGGCAGATTATTAAGACACACTTGTAACAGAGCAATTGCATCACGGCTTGTTCCCGCCCACTGCACGTGACCGATATTTACTTACCTCAGTGTGTCAACACGGTGGATTCTGCCCAACCAGATTCAACCAGGTATCACAGTAGGCAGCGTATTTAAGGTATCTAAAAATTGGGACAGGTTACACATCAAGACTGTGCACACTATGAATAAACTGCTGCAGAGCACAAAGTTTTGGGGCAGATACCCATGGCCAAAATTAGCTGGTACCTCAGCAGACTTCATGGACACAGTGTGCTACATAGTTAAAGGCAATAGATGGTATTCCTGAAAATGTGTAAATGTATTAAATGTTTATGATTTGGTTCTGGCTCGTTCTTCGTGGCCTGAGCTGAAAGGTTCTATATCTTGGTTAAGAGCACTGTGTGTGTGTGTTAAAGTGAAATGAGTCTTTAGTGACGTTGCCTCCACAGTCTCAGGTTTCCTGCTCACCCTCCGTGTGGTTTCATCTGCAAAAGAGGAAGCCTGTGGCTGTGCACTCTCTTCTAACTCCCCGTTTGTGTGTGTGTGTGTGTGTGTGTGTGTGTGTGTGTGTGTACACTCTCACTGCGGGGACCTGTCTTCCTTGTGGGAACAAATATTTAGTAAATTATATTTTAGGGTAAAGTTGAGTCTTAAAGCTAGTACAAGTTCATGATTATAGATTATGTGTTTATGTTAATGATTAGGTTTAAGTTTAGGATAAGGGTTTGTACACTGAGCATGCACCTACATCAAGACAAGGGCCCTCACTTTGTAGAGAAATGTATTAATATTAAGTTTTGTTCATGTGTGATCACTTGCAGCATCCTCAACTGTTGTCACCATGACCACAAATAGATATGTTTTTTTACCTGAATATAATTAGATTTATTTACATTTCTAGGGTAATCAAGGATAACTAAGCAGCTGTCCTCTGTTTATTAGGAGTAGATCTATAGAACTACTGAAATTTGCTAAAAATAAACCACTTTACTTTCAGTAGAGTTACTACAGGTACATGTTTACCCTCTCCCTTCAAAGTTATTGACCTGGAGTGTTTTTATGAAAGTGTATATGCAATATGGTTATGGCCTTAAGAATGTATGAAAACACGTTTGTGTGTTTGTGTTTGTGCGTGTGTGTGTGTGTGTGTGTGTGTATAACACACACAGTTGGCTTATTGGTCTGAACCAAAGATGGACAGTTAGATAAACTCAGTGTGTTGACACATGGGGTGAGCATCTCTCAAACACAGCCGCTTGGATAAGTGCCGCATTTCACACACACACACACTCGCACTCACATGGTTTGTTTATATGAATTGTGTGGACCACACATACATTTGACTTAAATTCCTAAAGACTAATCTAACCCTAGCCTTCACCTTAATCCTAACCCTAACCCTGCCCTTAACACATCTTCACCTTAAACTGAAATGATTTACACAGTGAGGACAAGCCTGTAGTTCCCTTAATGCAAATAATTTCCCAAAAATGACTGTGAGATCAGGTTTTGGTCCCCACAAAGGAGGATGTGATACGTACACACACACACACACTTCAGGAAGTGAGAGCCATGCCGGTTTGGAGCCTCACTCTAAACATGAAAGAGATAATCTAACAGAAAACACTGCTTCTTCGCCTCTGAGCTGAGGAGTGGTCAGAAAGTTTCCCAAGCTCTGGCTAAAACTTACTGCTAAAGGTCAAGCAGTAATTAAGGGCCTGTGAAGAAAGTATGTGATCGATTACACAACACACATATTAAAGATCCTCCTCCAATCAGCACAAGAGCTGGAATACACATGTTTACTCTAAACTTTCCCCCCTGCAATAAATAAAGTAGAAAAAGAGCTTTGGGGGCAGATTGAAGAGCAGTTTGTCCGGCCTCGGCTTGATGAAATCGTGGCTAGAAAAAGCTTCACCCAGATTTCCGAAAGCGTTTGTGCAACATTAAAGTGTTGTCAGAGGGTCTGGTGGGGTGCAGTGGCTTTTTCTTCTCATCCTCCATGACCTCCACTTCCCTTACAGCTTCACATCTGAGGGCTCTGTCCACATCTGGAGAAGATTTCCCTCTCCCTGAGCCTTGTTAAACACAACTTGAGATCTGTTTTTTTTTTTTTTTTTTTTTTTTCCTTCCCCCCTCCTACTCCGCCTTCCTCGTGCTTCCTCCTCCACTTTTATCTGACAGGGTGATGTCAGGGTGGAGCTTTGCTGGGCCTGAGTGACCCCAGAACACCCCCCCCCTTCTGTCTTAATGCACCAGAAGACCCCCAGACACATGCACTATATCTTACAAATGCGGTACGCACCCCTTAGAATCAGGGAGGCCAGCTACTTTAAGGTGCCCTCAGTGTGGATATTTATAGCTGTGCATCATCTCCACACATGGTATGAGACTCGACACTGGAGCAGCCGCATGAGTGTAAGCCACGTGTTGGTAAAAGATGTATAAAGCACCCCAGCTTTGGGCTAGGGAGCAGTGGAACTGTGTTCTCTTAGTAAAAGAGCATCATCTAAAAGCTTTCGGATAAGTTGGAGTGATCCTGAACATCAGTACCTGGCCTGTAGCCACCAGAGCGCTAGTGAGGTCATCATAACCTCACAGATGTCTTCCAACCTCTAGTTTAGCCTTCCGATGACAAGGTTATGACTACAGAAGGGACACACATTTAATAATGGTCTTGATACTTGACTTTGGTCTCAGGTTGATTTCATGCATAACTGGTGAAAAGGCCATACCCAGGATTCATAAAACATAGTTACAATTATTAAATTAATAAAACTACAACATAGAATGTATACAAATGTTTAAAGAAATACAAATTTAATACAAAAATAGAAATGCAAATTAACTAATAAAATTAAAATGAAAAATAAATTACAAAAAGGCTGTTCCCAGGCTTTATACATTCATTCATTCATTCATTCATTCATTCATTATCTGTAACCCTTATCCAATTCAGGGTTGCGGTGGGTCCAGAGCTTACCTGGAATCATTGGGCACAAGGCGGGAATACACCCAGGAGGGGGCAGGCTTTATACACTGTCTAGTAAATAAAATAAACATTCATACAATGTGTACTGGATATACTCATGGACGATTACATGAATTAAGCTAATCTTTACCTTAAAATTAACTGTAAACCTAAACTCCAAGGGATGGTTTTCCAGACAGGGATTAAGCCTAGTCCTGGACTACACAACTTTTTCTATTGTGATTTTTCATCGAAAAGAGGATATAGTCCAGGACTAGGCTTAAACCCTGTCTGGGAATCTGCCCCCAAAATATTTGTAATGGTACTGTTTTGTGTTTGTGTAATCCTCTAAGTCTTAACCTTAAGCCCAGGCGGCACGGTGGTGCAGCAGGTAGTGTCGTGTCGCAGTCACACAGCTCCAAGGTTGTGGGTTCAAGTCCCACTCCAGGTGACTTTATGAGGAGTTTGGTTTCCTCCCACAGTCCAAAAACCCATGTTGGTAGATGAATTGGTGACTCAAAAGTGTTCATAGAATATGTTAGTGTATGTGTCGCCCTGTGAAGGACTGGCGCCCCCTCCAGGGTGTATTCATGCCTTGCACCCAGTGATTCCAGGTAGGCTCTGGACCCACCACAACCCTGAACTGGATAAGGGTTACAGATGAATGAATGAATGAACATAAACCCAACTGCAAACTGCTTGAAACAGCACTGTTTTTGGTGCTTAAAGCACCAACAGTTAACAGCACTGTTTGTGTAGCTCTACTTCATGAACTGAACAGAAAGTTGGAGTGTATTTAATGATTCAGTGTCACAAGTAGACGGGAGCTCACGCAACAAACATAAACTACTGAAATGTAATGAAGTGAAACCTATAAACGGGACAAATTCCTGGGGTGTGGAATTATTACTATTTTTTTTTTTTTTTTTTTTTTTTTTAATGATGAAAAACAAGATATATAACATACGTACACACACACACCCACACACATCTGAGTCAGGTAGTTCCATTTCCCTTTGACTGAGTCTGGCCTGGTGTTAAGCCAACTCCTCCACATACTTGCTTTGATTCCCTTGATTTACATTAGGATATGTTTCATGTTAATATACTGTGGCTCTCAGAAGCAGCAGGTTTCTAAAAGACTGAACTTTCTCGACCTGCTTCTAAGGCTCTTCCTCTGCCAAGAACGCAACTGTAGAATGCAGAGCAATGTAAATGTCATGCTTCATATGACGCTATGCACACAGTCTCCAAAAAAGGTTCCTAAATGGTTCCTGGCTTGAACCTATAGCTCTCCTCTCCACAAAGGGTTCTTTGAGCGATGCTGTAGATCAGTCTCTTTAGTGTTCCATGAAGAACCCTGCTGAAACACAAGATTTGTGACACGGAGGAACCATTTGCGGAGTTTAACCAACGTTATGCATGTTCTAAAAATATATACCAGTGTTTCATTAAAGGAAATGGCTGTGTTATGGCATGCACATTTGAATCATATATCAGTGAGCCAAAACATTAAAACATGTTTCTACATACATTTTATCAGCTTCAATTACAATATCAGTGCACTCACTAGTTCTGCAGTTACAGACAGTAGTCCATCTGCTGCTCTGCATTCTTTGTTAGGCATATTTCACTCTCTTGTTCAATGGTTAGGAGCTTCACATGTTGCTATAGTCAGGGTGGTGGATCATTCTCAGCGCTGCAGTGACACTGACGTGGTGGTGGTGAGCTACTGTCTCTGACTTTACATCTACAAGGTGGACCAATGAGGTAGGAGTGTCTAACAGAGTGGACAGTAAGTGGACACAGGGTTCAAAACCACTGCAGCACTGCTATATATATATATACACACACAGGGTGGGCCATTTCTATGTATACACCTTAATAAAATGGGAATGGTTGGTGATATTAACTTCCTGTTTGTGGCACATTAGTATATGGGAGGGGGAAAACTTTTCAAGATGGGTGGTGACCATGGCAGCCATTTTGGAGTCGGCCATTTTGGATCCAACTTTTGTTTGTTCAATGGGAAGAGGGTCATGTGACACATCAAACGTACTGGAATTTTCACAAGAAAAACAATGGTGTGCTTGGTTTTAACGTAACATTATTCTTTCATGAGTTATTTACAAGTTTCTGACCACTTATAAAATGTGTTCAAAGTGCTGCCCATTGTGTTGGATTGTCAATGCAACACACTTCTCCCACTCTTCACACACTGATAGCAACACCGCAGGAGAAATGCTAGGCTTCCAGTACTGTGCAAAAGTTTTAGGCACCAGAGATTGAAATTTAAAAAGCTATTTATCTGAGCAGTAAGTGTTTATTTGCTAAAAACAAACAAACAAACAAACAACAAATAATAACCAACATTAGAATAAAATCAAATAACATTATCCCAGTGTGATACTCTGTGTGTGAATGTGTTGGTTTAACTTTTTTCAAATCTCTCCTCGTGGAGTCTGTATTATTTGAGGTAATCATCGAATACCTAGTTTTATATATATATATATATATATATATATATATATATATATATATATATATATATATATATATATATATATATATATGAGAGAGAGAAACAAACAGGTGTCTTTAATGATATGGCTCATCAGTATGTATGAAAACATAATTGAAAAACCTTAACATGATTTAGGGTGTTGTTAGCAAACTTTCAGAGGGTGAAATAATCAGAAAAGTTCTCATCTGGATCCTTTTTTAAAGCTGCAGTGATTGGTTTTCTTCCCAACAGCCACAAGCAGCACAACATTCAATTACAGTAACCACATTTCTCATCACTCCAGTGGTAAAGGGACATCTATACTGCTGTAGGCTGAAAGAGTCATAAGCAAACGTTATTGGGGATGACACCACAGCCATGGCTAATTAAATATGGTCAGTTTTAGCTCCTCAGAATCCATGTATGAATGCATAGACTATGAGTAAATTAATGGTACACGTGTGTAAATGATGTTCTGTCTCAGCTCAAAGTGCGTATGGTTCCAGGGATATCCTGCTGAGCTTGTTTTGTTAATGTATGCAATGCAGAAATGTAAAAGAATTTACCTAGACTCTGTGTGTGTGCTGATTACATCCCCAGAAATACAGATGGAGCATTTTACTGTTTTGATTCCCCTGCAATTTCCTTTTCTGTTTTCAAATTAGAAAGTGGATCACCAGTCAACTGATCCAGGTGTGTGAATGCAAACCAAACCTGTTCCACATTCACTGAAAAAGACTAGGCATCCAATCACTCTATTTTTAGCACTGGAGTTGTTGCTAAGTTCCATATATGAGGCATGGTAATATGTGAAAAACTTTAGTCTACTGTTATTTACAATATTTGCTCTCCTTAAATGACTCTCAGCCAATTACACTGCAGGGTGGGGACTACTTGTGGTACACGATAATGTATAGGAGTTGGTACAGATGTTTTATGTCAAAGAAAAGCAAGGCCAGTTTGATTCCTGTGGTATATATACTTTAATCCCTGAACATATCTGTTCGTATTTCTGTCTCGCTTTGTTTCTTTCCCCATTCCTTCTCTCACTCCAGAGAGACTGTTTTTATGAATCTGTGTAACAGTTGGGTCCAAATGGGGCAGCTGGTATGGCTATCATGGGTTTAATCTGTGCACAAGGGGTTTTATTAAGCTTTCAACAAGGAGCTTTCGTGACTCTGCTGGTTATTTAAGAGCCACTACACAAACACACATACACACAGTCTTGTATTTGTGAATTGTAGGGATATTAAATAGACATCCATTCATTTTGTGGTTATATAACATATATTTTTTTTCATAAGTACTACTTGCTTAACCTTAACACTAACTCAACTCTAACCTTAACTCATCCTTAAAGAATGTCCTAATTTTTAAATGTAATGATCAAAGTGGTCCCCATAAGGGAGGCAAGTCCCCACAATGTCAGTGTGGAAACAGGTTCGGGTCCCCAAAATGTGATATATATCTGGTATACACACACACACACACAGAGAGTACATGACTGTTAGTAGTTCCTGAAGCCATTTGCCGATGAGGTTTGATATCAGTGGTGTACAGATGCAGCTGCTCAGTGTATGCACAGTAAATCAGTCGACACACTGGAACACAACATCCATCAGTGACCACTCAAGCACAGTGATCTGGAGGCCGCTGCCTGGCCGTTTACTCTTGCCTCAGAAGATAGAGACTCCCATTATGAAACTGACTCCTACACTAAACACAAGGAGCACTTCTACAGCGACACCCACTTTTTCCAGTTAGATTTCAACAAATGCAAATAAGGCAAAGTTTGCAGGAAACGTGGGACTGCTTCTGAGGAGCCTTCTCCCTTACACAAGACCTTGCTTACACAAAACCCAGAGCACTGAAAGTTCTTTGAAACATTAGGGTGTCGCCTCAACCACCACCAATGAGCAGCATCCACCTGAATGAACTGACCACAGCCAGTCAGCGACAGGAAGCCTTTGTTACAGAGGGGACAGCATGAGAAAACAAAACCTGGACAGGGCACTAGTTCATCACAGGACAAAGCAAACTGATCCTACCACACAGACACAGGGAGAACACATCACACTCGTCTCACACACAGTGACCTGAGGTAAAGACTGAACCCTGAGACCCTGGAGAAAGTTACACTACCTCTTGCAGCATTACGTCATTCAGTCATTCAGAGAGAGAGAGAGAAAGAAAGAAAAATTGAAAGATTTCAAAGGGTGAGAGAGAGAGAGAGAGAGAGAGAGAGCTTGAAAAGTGTGAGGGAGAGAGACAGCGAAAAGTCAGAGATGCGTTTACTTTATTACTAACACAGTCAGGAAACGCTCTGTGTATGAGCAGGTGTGGGGTTAATTCAACACCAGTCCAAGCCAATTCAAACAGCAGCGTTAGAATGCCATGCTTTCAGAGTGAAGCGGCGCCTTAATAAAGAGTTTAACAGTGTTTCAGACGAGACCAAGGCCATTTCAAGAGCCCTGTCGGTAACAAACTGTCAGATTCCTTCAAATAAGACCTTCTTTCATCTCGAATGTCAGCAGACTCAGCCTTTATCTTCTGTAAGTGACATGATTCTCCGCTGAGAATAAAGCGGTGACTCTGACACGTGGCAGATTCCTCACTTCTGCAAAGTCAACTGCAGATACACTTCTCCTGACACATGACCTTTCCCAAGGAGTTACTCGTCTGATGCAGAATGGCATCATGTCAATTAAGGGCTAAGGGAGGTGGGTGTTCACCTTCAGGACTGCAGCACTGAAACAGTCAACACGAGGGCAGATGGATTGTTGTGAACAATGCACTAAAAAGCTGTAATGAACATTCCTGAAGAAACATCTCAGGCATCAGGAGGAAATCGACAGTCCACCTCTATGGAGTCTTGAAGTTTTCACACACACCGGAGTGGCTAGCAGCCACCCCATCACCCAAGGAGTGCTCAACGGCAACTCAGCTGTGGATGTTGAAGGAGGAGACAGTGCTGTTCCCACCCATTTATTCTCCCCCTGTTGCTAGAGGCAACTGAACCAGCAAACTTATGACCTCAAGCCCCCTTCCCTAACCACTAGGCCCCTGAGAAACCCCCACTGTTCTGATCTGTTGCTCTGTACACTTTTGACTTAAATGTGGAATAATTCAGGAATGATAAATTGCCTCCCAATAGCCAGAAACAGCACACTATGTATTCCCTTAATATTCCTTTAAGCGTTTTATGCTGCTAGCGCTTGTCTGCAGTATCAAAACTTCTTAAGACCAACGCACAAAGGCGAAAGTTCTGTAGGCTGACTGGGAGGTCAAGGGCAGATTTAAGGCTGCTGGATAGCATGTGTACAACCGTAAAGAGTGAGCTATCTTTTATACTCGATGTAGGAATCCGGGGAGTGGCTGTTTATTTCAGTACGTACGGGCAGTACAGCAGTGTAAGGTTACTGATACGAACCCAGAAACCAGACTAGTATCAAGGTGGAAATGTACATATTTCACTAAAAGACCATTCCCCGGATTCCTATTCCTTAACCTAACTTTAACTCTAAACTTAGCCTGAAAACCTAGCGGCAAAATCCAGAAAGTTAAAGAATCAGTGTTTTGTGTTTGTGTAGTGCTATCTCTGAATGGCAACTGTATCTGTTGCTCTCCTTCAGGTAAATAACAGGGCCTGTGAGAGTATGTACTGAAACGTAGAGTCAATATGAAGTCAGACTGAATTCAGCTGGTGTACTGTAGGCAAATATGTGTTACTCAGAAGTGGAAATGCTGACAAGTCATTAGTGTTATCACAAATCTATAACTGGATTATACATTCATTTCCAGACGGAGCATGTGTGGGCTACAGGGTGGATTATATATTGAACTTCACTTTCTGTAGAACATGAAACCAGCAAGAAATATTCAGTTTCCTTGACAGGATTTTATTAAAAAAAAAACACTGTGAAAGCAGAAAAAAACACAGAATGTGAAAGTATTAAAGATCAGAGGTGATGGGTCCAGGTTAATTATTAAATGATCTTCTTCTTCTTTCGGCTGCTCCTTCCCGCTCGGGGTCGTCACAGTGGATCAACCGTGATTCGCACCATCGATCTGGCACAGTTATCCAGGCTTTGGGACCGGCACTGCAATGTGATGCGTTCCCGTGGCTAGGTACACACACTCACACCTATGGACAATCTTCCACATACCAACGTGTGTTTTTGGACTGTGGGAGGAAACCAGAGCATCCGGAGGAAACCTACGCAGACGCAGACAGAAAACACACCAAACTCCTCACAGACAGTCACCCGGAGGAAACCCACGCAGACACAGGGAGAACACACCACACTCCTCACAGACAGTCACCCGGAGGAAACCCACGCAGACACAGGGAGAACACACCACACTCCTCACAGACAGTCACCCGGAGGAAACCCACGCAGACACAGAGAGAACACACCACACTCCTCACAGACAGTCACCCGGAGGAAACCCACGCAGACACAGGGAGAACACACCACACTCCTCACAGACAGTCACCCGGAGGAAACCCACTCAGACACAGAGAGAACACACCACACTCCTCACAGACAGTCACCCGAAGGAAACCCACGCAGACACAGGGAGATCACACCACATTCCTCACAGACAGTCACCCGGAGGAAACCCACTCAGACACAGAGAGAACACACCACACTCCTCACAGACAGTCACCCGAAGGAAACCCACGCAGACACAGGGAGAACACACCACACTCCTCACAGACAGTCACCCGGAGGAAACCCACTCAGACACAGAGAGAACACACCACACTCCTCACAGACAGTCACCCGGACGAAACCCACTCAGACACAGAGAGAACACACCACACTCCTCACAGACAGTCACCCGGACGAAACCCACGCAGACACAGGGAGAACACACCACACTCCTCACAGACAGTCACGCGGAGGAAACCCACACAGACACAGGGAGAACACACCACACTCCTCACAGACAGTCACCCGGAGGAAACCCACGCAGACACAGAGAGAACACACCACACTCCTCACAGACAGTCACCCGGACGAAACCCACGCAGACACAGGGAGAACACACCACACTCCTCACAGACAGTCACGCGGAGGAAACCCACACAGACACAGGGAGAACACACCACACTCCTCACAGACAGTCACCTGGAGCGGGACTCGAACCCACAGCCTCCATGCAATAAGATAATGACTTGGGATAAGGAAGAAAGAATGATGAGCATGTCTTTTTTTTAATTATCGTTATTTTCAACAGCACGGCTCCTTGTGGACTGATCTCGAGGTGCGTTATTCATCCAGAGGAGTGAGCGTATGTTTCGAAACATGTGACTGAAAGAAGCCTCAGCCGTCTGATTCTGGAAAGGCCAGGTAGATGATGGGAGCGTATTGTGGGCATGATAAATGTAGTATATATTATCCCGCCAGTGTAGATTTTTTCTCTCCGTTTGCCTCATAAACAACATTTTTGAGTGACCTTCAACATGCCGAGCCAGCATAAAATATGCATTTAAAAAGAATTGCTGAAATAAATATACGGGACTGGGCCGAGATTGCCTTCCTTTGTATGACGCTGGGCACATACATGCATCACTGTCTGCACATGTGCGCCGGAGTCCACTGGCCTTTCATTTGTGGGGAAATTAAGTGTGTTCAGCACATAAACAAATGTAGCCTGCATGCTGCATGGCACTCACAGCTGCTTAATGGACTGCAGCTTTGTCATATCATTATCTCGATTTTTACTCTAGAGGAAGGCGAGGAAAAAAAAAAACCCAGCTGGAAAATCCCCCGTAAAGTGATTAGATGCATCATCGCCATGTCCTCACCTCAGTTGCTGCTGCGTCGGGCGTTTGTCCACAGGCCAGACATCAGTCACAGCGTCCAGGCCTGTCCTTGGCCATTATTGAGCGCCTCACAACTCGCACCCCTCTCTTAATAGGCTTTGGGAATTGCGCTGGGCCGCACCGATGTAGATGACTGTTTATTTTTTCCCGAAATGTAATAAAGTCTGCAGTTTTATTGGCCGCTGATCCCTTTTGGGCTGAAATCGAGTTATTCCAAGGCCCCGCGTTCATAAGCCTTTTGCTGCACCCAGATTTCATTTTGCAGATGGGCATTTGTGATAATGAAATGCATGTTAGAGATGTCTACCGCCCGCCCCATGAGACTATGTTGGGGGCTATAGAGCTGTGGTTGGTGAACATGCTGAATATTAGCCTGCAGTATGTGTGTGTGTATGTCCTCAGTCTGTGGCTCACCCTGGGTTTTCGTCAGCAGACATGCATTCTAAATGTTTAATAAGGACACAAATCCTTCTTCACAGCGTTCCCAAATAGTGGCAAACTGTGACTATTAGTGTTAGAGCTTCAGGCAGGGAATCTTAAACTTTGTCCCAGAAGTAGTAGGCCATGTCTAAACATTTGTACATCACTTATAATTAGTCAATTCAGCTTTGTTAAGGTGCCCTCAGTGTAGTTGCAAATGTTTAGATGTGCACTTATAGAATGCATAATCTCCATGGAAAGGCATGGAGCAGTTTTGAGACCCTGGAACAGCCTTACGCTAACCATACACTAGAATGCCCAATTTCATCACCAGGACTTTATTCGTTTATTTTGCACAGTAATATAACAGAAGCTTACAGATATTCATCTCTCCTTCTGTAGAACAGGAAGTGATGTACCTTTAGGGAACACAGCTAGACTACTGTGGCCCCTTTAAAGATATATTTAAACTGTTTGTACCTTTAGTGATAGCACTGTACCTGTACAGTACCTTTAATTTGACATTGTAGGGGTTGGGTCTCTACACTGAGTGACAGGCTGAACCACCTTACCCACCACCGCCATCTCACCGTCAATTGTATTAGTGACTGCTACTTCCGCATTCTCATTCCCAACATTGTCAACTTTGGAAATTTGTCTGCGACAGTGAAATCGCTTGAAAAGTCATTTTGTGTACTCAGGCAGTACTTACTCTAATCAGATAGCAAGGGGGGTTTGGCTCAAATGTGCCCCACATCTGCAGTCCTCTTATGGTCCACATTTGGCCTTGAATGGCGGTGTTGATTCAGGGGTGAGTCTACGTGCATCAACTCAGCCACAGGTCAGGTGTGCTGTGGAGCAAGTCCATTTGGCCCAGGTCTGGCCCACACTTTCCAGTGCTGTAACTGAGCCTTAATTGCCAAAACTGAGACAAATTTGGTCCAAATGTGTCTGCTATGTGGGTAAGACCACCCTCAATATCATCACTGTCTGATTAAAAACACCAAAAAGCTAACTTTTCAGAAATGTAAATATATATTTATTGAGACGCATGTCCAAAAGTGGTGATGCAGCACGTAGTGTCGCAGCTCCACGGACCTGGAGGTTGTGAGTTTGATTCCGGGTGACTGTCTGTGAGGAGTGTGGTGTGTTCTCCCTGTGTCTGCGTGGGTTTCCTCTGGGTGACTGTCTGTGAGGAGTGTGGTGTGTTCTCCCTGTGTCTGCGTGGGTTTCCTCCGGGTGACTGTCTGTGTAGAGTGTGGTGTGTTCTCCCTGTGTTTGTGTGGGTTTCCTCCGGGTGACTGTCTGTGTAGAGTGTGGTGTGTTCTCCCTGTGTCTGCGTGGGTTTCCTCCGGGTGACTGTCTGTGTAGAGTGTGGTGTGTTCTCCCCGTGTTTGTGTGGGTTTCCTCCGGGTGACTGTCTGTGTAGAGTGTGGTGTGTTCTCCCTGTGTCTGCGTGGGTTTCCTCTGGGTGACTGTCTGTGAGGAGTGTGGTGTGTTCTCACTGTGTCTGTGTGGGTTTCCTCCGGGTGACTGTCTGTGAGGAGTGTGGTGTGTTCTCCCTGTGTCTGCGTGGGTTTCCTCCGGGTGACTGTCTGTGAGGAGTTTGGTGTGTTCTCCCTGTGTCTGTGTGGGTTTCCTCCGGGTGACTGTCTGTGAGGAGTGTGGTGTGTTCTCCCTGTGTCTGTGTGGGTTTCCTCCGGGTGACTGTTTGTGTAGAGTGTGGTGTGTTCTCCCTGTGTCGACAGTGATTGATGCTTAAATTAACACATCTAAAGAAGTGAAAACCACTAAAAATGGAGATACGTGTTTTTAATTGGACAACGACGATATAATACATAGTAAATGTTTTAAAAATGCTTCAACCTGCCCAACTATTGTTAATAAAGTAGTTATCAACATCATGTTAACTAGTAGATAGTTAAATTATTAATTATAAATAGTAGAATATTAAATTATTATTATTATTATTATGAGAACATTACAGTGGATTTCCACTGTAAAATAATACCAAAATTAATTATGTAATAGTTTATTACGCATAAATAACTATGCATTAACTGTGTAACTACCTCAGCGATGTGTTCGGTAGGTTGTTATTGTCTGCAGTGGCCTGGTTTATGTTCTGCAGTCTTTCAATGCACTTTAATGTGCTTACATTTTGTGAATGTAAACTTTACTGCTGCGTTTAGGAATTCACAGCTTTATACAGCAGCTCCTCTCTCAGCAGTTAATTACAGATTTCCAGCATCTCCGCTGGAATAAACAGCTCGTCTATGAAAGGGGTGGCATTAAAAGGCCTAATGAACTTTTTTCATAAGATTACACCCCCTCTTTGTGTTTTTCTTGTCCCTTTTTCAAATCATGGCTTTAGAGAGCGCAGTGTTACTGTAGAGTCTCATTAATAAGCTGCAGTGGGCTGTGGTAATGGTGTGTGAGAGCTGTCAGACTTTTCGGATCTCGTCTTTTTTTTTTTTTCACCGAAGTAAACACCCGTTCCGCCACGCTGAACCGACAGGTGTGCTGTACTTGCTTGTTCAACACATTTCCTGTTTGCGTGATTGCACACTTTGATGAACATCACAGCTTTTCGCAATTTAAACATGGTTTACCAGCTTGACTCTCTCTCTCTTTTTTTTATCGGCCTTTATTTCTCTTTGTGTGTGGGTTAGTGAGTGCACATATGCATGTATTTGTGTGTGTGTGTGTGTGTCTGCACATGTGCATGTTTTCATGTTTGCTCACTGCTAGCATTTCTTCAGGCTCATTTACTTCAACTGGGGCAAATAGATTAATGTCCCCATCCTCGACACTCCATCACTGGGCACATTGGACAATGTACTGTCCAGAACAAACCCCCTATGTTTACTGGCCCCTTCGTAAAGCTGCATTAGACCTGATCTGTGCACATGACATCAGTCATAATGTCTTCGTTGTATCAATAATAACAAATAGAACCAGAGACAAACAGACATTAATTAACTGAAAAAAGCAATTAAACAGGGCTCAGATTCATGGAGCAATCATAGGGTTAATGTAATCTTAACTGGGAGAGAGAGTGTGTTCACTGATGCTCACTGTACAGTTTATGTTGTAAAATGCTTAAAGGACCACCAAACCAGGCCAGTGAATGTATAATACGTCTGTTAAGAGTGAGTGCGAGGTATGAACCACATCAGTTAATGCAAATGTGAGAGTCAATTGGATCTTATTAAAGCTGCACTGAACCTGAATCAGATGCAAGTGAATCAGTAGGAGGTATGTCTTTCAAATCAAATGATGCCCATTTAAGCTGCACTCATAGTGGACACAGATGTTCCAATGCGCACACAGCTTCTATAATCTCCACAGTACGGTACGAATAGGAATGTTATGCATTCGAAATTCACTATGCTCAATGCCAAACATTGCTGAGCGATCTATAAAGGCTCCCAGCATTGGCTTGTGCTCCATTCAGCGTAACTGGGTTGATTTGAGATGCCACTAATTCCTCACAGATATGTTCCAGTATGTAGTGTAATGCCTTCCCAGAAGAGGTGAGGCTGCAGCTGTAGTAAACAGGGACAGAATACGTTCTAATACAATTTATTTCAAAAGAAATGTTAGATGAGCAGTTGTCTGTAAACGTTTGTTGCTATAACAGCGATGAACTGAAAAATGGATTGGTACAGATTCCATTACACATTACACAAACACACACACACACACACACACAGAAGCACATGTATAAAACCACTGACACACTTGCATGCTCCCACCACTGCTGAAAGTCACACATTAAATGCCTTGTTTAATTAATGTTTAATTAATGCCTCATTATAGTACATGAGAGAGAGTGAAAGAGTGATTGGGATGAAAGGTGTATAATGAGGGATGGGAAAGGAGGGAAAAAGTGTGAGAGAGGGAGTGCGCTCAGTTAAGGCCTGGGTCTGTTTCCCCCCGCTGTGCGCCCACTCCTCACACTGACTGATAGCTGTGAATCAGGAGGTCTATTTTAAATACACCTCAAATCAACAACCGCATGCCACCAGGAAAAAAGGTACCATACAGGTTCTTAATTGTCCATTTGGGTGTAATCTAAGGTACAGCAATTATTTTAAAATTCAGTTGTGTTCCTTAAATATGTATTTCCCTAAAGAACAGGGAACACCTGTATTTTTTTTTTAAATAGCAAAATTAAACTTAGGTGAATAATGTTGGTGGAACCAATATGCAATGAAACTTGTAATTGTGCTTGTATTGTCAATTATTATTAAAACCTAACAGGACAGGGTTCCAGAAATTCACATTAATATCCACAAATATAAACATTCATTCATTCATTGTCTGTAACCCTTATCCAGTTCAGGGTTGCGGTGGGTCCAGAGCCTACCTGGAATCATTGGGCGCAAGGCGGGAATACACCCTGGAGGGGGCGTCAGTCCTTCACAGGGCAACACACACTCACTCACACACTCTCACCTACAAACACTTTTGAGTCACCAATCCACCTACAAACGTGTGTTTTTGGACTGTGGGAGGAAACCGGAGCACCCAGAGGAAACCCATGCAGACACAGAGAGAACACACCACACTCCTCACAGACAGTCACCCGGAGGAAACCCACTCAGACACAGGGAGAACACACCACACTCCTCACACACAGTCACCCGGAGGAAACCCACTCAGACACAGGGAGAACACACCACACTCCTCACAGACAGTCACCCAGAGGAAACCCACGCAGACACAGAGAGAACACACCACACTCCTCACAGACAGTCACCCAGAGGAAACCCACGCAGACACAGAGAGAACACACCACACTCCTCACACACAGTCACCCGGAGGAAACCCACTCAGACACAGGGAGAACACACCACACTCCTCACAGACAGTCACCTGGAGCGGGATTGAACCCACAACCTCCAGGCCCCTGGAGCTGTGTGACTGCGACACTACCTGCTGCACCACTGTGCCACCTTTATATTTAATCAGACTGAAGTGAAAAAGGGCATATTTTACTAAAATCCCAGGATTATCAGTATTTTATGTGAATATCTGGCAACTCATCTTGAAAAAAAAAACAGCCTTAAAAAAGAATTCCTCTAAACCTCATTCTAAACAAAAGCACAACTCGCAAACCTAACATTCAAGTCCAGATAATGAGAAGAAGCAGTGTGGTTTGTTTAATGCTGTCACTGTCAGAAGAAATGGATGTAGTGAAACAACAACACCAGTGGATGGGGGCTCCCTTAGTGAACACACATTCATTCATTCATTGTCTGCAAGCGCTTATCCAGTTCAGGGTCGCGGTGGGTCTACCACTGGCCTACCACTGAATCACTGGGTGCAAGGTGGGACCACGCCCTGGAGGGGGCGCCACTTCTTCATAGGGCGACACACACTCCCACATTCACTCACACACTCACATGGTTTCTACTCAGTCTATTGTCAACTCTCAACAAACACTTCACTCTATATTTCTGTTTATGGCTGGAATACTCAGGAATGTGTGTGTGTGTGTCTGTGTGTGTTTGTGTGTTTGTGTGTGTGTGTGTGTGTGTGTGTGTGTTAATCCTGTTCCTTCAGTGTTGCTTGTTAGTCCATACAGACTGACTCCCCTGTCTCCACACCTGTCCATGTCTGACAGCAGAGGATTATCAAATATTCACCAACATATGTAGATCCTACTGTCTACTTCAAATCCACAGAGAGAGTGATAGATGTGGTAAAGAAGTGAAGGAGAGGTGTGGAGATACTGCACTCAGACATCAAGAGGAGCTGAATAATGAGCCTCCACACAAACTCTTCCAGCTGCACTACTGCACTCTGTGGCCTCGCCATGAACCCACTGTATATATGTATACCCATCGGCCACAAGATTATAACAGCTGACGTGTGAAGTGAATAACTAGTTGTGAATAACTGGTCCTGGGCAGTATCCTGAAGGTGGATTCGAATCTTTGTGACACTGCTCAGTCCCTAACAACACTGGCCCAAGGTAGGACCACCTGTGAACTGCCTAAAATTCAAGGCTGTCCAAGGCTCACCGATGAGCGAGGGCTAGCGCCACCTAGTCCAATCCCACAGAGGAGCTACTGCAACACACAATGCTGAAGTAGTTCATTCTGAAACTTTGCTGCATGTGTCCTTCATCAGGGTTGGCTCTTGTGCAAAATGGTCTTCATGATCAGTCTCTGGGCCTACGTGTGTTTGTGTGTGTTTATAGTAATTGCATGTATATGTTCAGTGTAATTGAAATTCCTCCCTGGGCCTCAGTGGTGTGTTTCCAAAGAGAGGCTCATTTAACATTACCCACAGCTCTCAGATTCCACTGCAGCTCGGTCTGTATCACATCTGAACTCAGAAAGAGCTGATCCGGTCTTCCTTTCCTTTATTTTTACTTTTCCACATTTTCCACTATTGCAAATAGTAAAATCAGGGACATGGAGGTTGTGGGTTCGAGTCCCGCTTCAGGTGACTGTCTGTGAGGAGTGTGTTGTGTTCTCTCTGTGTCTGCGTGGGTTTCCTCCGGGTGACTGTCTGAGAGGAGTGCGGTGTGTTCTCCCTGTGTCTGCATGGGTTTCCTCCAGGTGACTGTCTGTGAGGAGTGTGGTGTGTTCTCCCTGTGTCTGTGTGGGTTTCCTCCGGGTGACTGTCTGTGAGGAGTGTGGTGTGTTCTCCCTGTGTCTGCTTGGGTTTCCTCCGGGTGACTGTCTGTGAAGGAGTGTGGTGTGTTCTCCCTGTGTCTGCTTGGGTTTCCTCCGGGTGACTGTCTGTGAGGAGTGTGGTGTGTTCTCCCTGTGTCTGTGTGGGTTTCTTCGGGTGACTGTCTGTGAGGAGTGTGGTGTGTTCTCTCTGTGTCTGCTTGGGTTTCCTCCGGGTGACTGTCTATGAGGAGTGCAGTGTGTTCTCTCTGTGTCTGCGTGGGTTTCCTCCGGGTGACTGTCTGTGAGGAGTATGGTGTGTTCTCCCTGTGTCTGTGTGGGTTCCCTCTGGGTGCTTCGGTGGTCCAAAAACACACATTGGTAGGTGGATCAGTGAATCAAAAGTGTCTGTAGGTGTGAGTGTGTGTCGCACTGTGAAGGACTGGCGCCCCCTCCAGGGTGTGTCTCCACCTTGTGCCCAATGATTCCAGGTAGGCTCTGGAACCACCATGACCCTGAACTAGAGAAGCGCTTACAGACAGTGAATGAATTAATTTTTTTTTTTTTCATTCATTCATTATCTGTAACCCTTATCCAGTTCAGGGTCGCAGTGGATCCAGAACCTACCTGGAATCATTGGGCGCAGAAATACACCCTGGAGGGGGTGCCAGTCCTTCACAGGGCAACACAGACACACACACACATTCACTCACACCTACGGACACTTTTGAGTCGCCAATCCACCTACCAACGTGTGTTTTTGGACTGTGGGAGGAAACAGGAGAACCCGGAGGAAACCCACTCGGACACAGGGAGAACACACCACACTCCTCACAGACAGTCACCTGGAGGAAACCCATGCAGACACAGGGAGAACACACCACACTCCTCACAGACAGTCACCTGGAGGAAACCCATGCAGACACAGGGAGAACACACCACACTCCTCACAGACAGTCACCTGGAGGAAACCCATGCAGACACAGGGAGAACACACCACACTCCTCACAGACAGTCACCTGGAGGAAACCCATGCAGACACGGGGAGAACACACCAACTGCTCACAGTCACCCGGAGCGGGAATTGAACCCACAACCTACAGGCCCCTGGAGCTGTGTGACTGCGACACTACCTGCTGCACCACAGTGCCGCCCATTAATTATTTTTATCATTATTATTATTAGTAGTAGTAATAGCATTAATATTAATAAATTATGCCTTTAAATGATGTCTGGGTAAGCTGGGAGACGGTAAATGTAGAAAATTAGAAAATAAACAAAGGAAATAAAACCATTATAATATAAATTATATATTTATATATTATCAAAAAAATGTTGATTTTCTATCTGTTTTCATTTTCTTTGTTTATTCTCTCTATCTCTGTATGTCACTCTTTTTCCCCCATATTCTCCTCACTCTATCTCAAGTTGTCCTCAAGTCCTCCACTCCAGATCAATATCAATATCAGCTTGTGAATGACCTGTGAATTGAAGACACTTTCATGTCTTTGCACCTGTATTTGTGCGTGTGTCTGTGTGTGTGTGTGTGTTTGAATGGTGTCTAATGACTCTGGGGGCTGAGATGGAGCTGTGATGTCATTTGCTTTGATGTGATGTGCTGAATGGATGGAGCCGAGTCTCTGGAGTGTGTTAGCTGTCCTCTCCTTCTCCAGCTCAGTGTGACAGGTGAGTTTTAGAAGCAAATTACAGCAGACTCTCATCACTCTCCTCTGCTATTCACACACACAAACAGGCCTCCTGCCGAGAGAGCGTCTCTACTCAGCCCGGGCACACATCTCCACATCTGACTTCATCTCTGCCATAGCCTTTATCCTCCAGTGGAATAAAATGATTCCAACTCCTTAATGTTTAATAACGCTTATATGATGCCACTGTTCAGTTCTTTACACTAAGTGATATGTAATTACAGTTTGAGTGCATTGTATTTACTGTAGGGGTATATTGTAGTCACTGAGTAACAAGGCTTATGCTTTGTTTACACTCCGGGTCAAATCAGATTTGTTTCTTAATCAAAAACTTTGCCCACACTCACATTGCAATGTGTAATGGCCTGAACTGAACTGTATGTTCAGACTGGTGTTGCTACACTGTGTCCTGTGTTAGCTTTCTGTTACCATCTCTTATGTTAATGGGACGGTTTTGAACCGTGTCTTAAATCAGCCATAAGAAAGGATTGGGTTTAATTTTTCACTGTTGCGCACTGTAAACTGGAGATGTACACTCTACAAAACTTTACACTGACTGGGCCTTACATGTCTGGACATGTCTGTCTTTCCTTGATTTGTAGTGTGTTTATGAGTCCAGATTTGGCACTTGTAGTTGTTTTCTGATTTAAAATTATACCTGTGTCGAAATTGACCCTAACAACAAAAAAGCCATAATTTTAAGAGCATTTTATAATTTAGTAAAAAAAAAATATATATATATATATATATATATATATATGAAACACCTGTCATTGTAGTGTGGGAGGTTTCATGGCTAAACTGGAGCAGCCTGGAGGCCAATCTTCATTAACTGCACATTGCACCAGTAAGACCATGTGCATCCAATGGTTCAAACATTGTGTCCTGAAGGCGGTGCCGTGTATCAGGACGACAATGCACCAATACACACAGCAAGACTGGTGAAAGACTGGTTTGATGAACATGAAAGTGAAGTTGAACATCTCCCATGGCCTGCACAGTCACCAGATCTAAATATTATTGAGACACTTTGGGGTGTTTTGGAGGAGCGAGTCAGGAAACGTTTTCCTCCACCAGCATCACGTAGAGACCTGGCCACTATCCTGCAAGAAGAATGGCTTCAAATCCCTCTGACCACTGTGCAGGACTTGTGTATGTCATTCCCAAGACCAACTGACGCTGTATTGGTCGCAAAAGGAGGCCCTACACCGTACTAATAAATTATTATGGTCTAAAACCAGGTGTTTCAGTTTCATTGTCTAATCCCTGTATATATATACATAATTTTGTTGAAATAGAAATTCTTGACAAAGTCAAAAAGTCTTGATGCAATAAACAAATTTATGGAATATCCATTTAAAACCTAAAAACGGGTCGGTCAAGACTCTAACATGCAGGACTGAGTGAGTGCTTTAATCCAGTTGGAAAAAAGTCTGATTTAATGTAGTCCTTGCAGTTCAGATTGCCAGCAATTTATGACTTCTCCATGGTCTTAATTTGGAGAAGTGGGCTTCAGGATTGGCTGGAAAAATGGAAGGAACAGCACATTCTCTTTCTTAAACATCCCCGGCTGAAATATCTTTCAGTTAGGCATTTAACAGCCAACTGACCCGGAGAGATGAGGTGGCTGGCCATTGCTTTGTGTGTGTGTGGGTGTTTGTTCACAGACCGTAATCACTGTGTGTGTGTGTGTGTGTGAGAGAGAGAGAGAGAGAGAGAGAGAGAGAGAGAGAATATCCATTGCCCAGGCTGAATTAAATGCAGAACCCAAATTCCATTTTTACTGCTGTGCAATTGTGATAAAAGCTTCATGTTTCAGATGCTGTGATGAATAATCAGACTGGTGGCCTGAGAGACTCAACATTTTTGGCTGAGTTCAGTGATAGTGTTTTTTAGGAATAGCATCTTACTGGACACACATACTCCAGCAGATCCATCAGGCAGGTAGAGGATGTGTCCACGCTATCTAGTAATTCAAAATTCATGTCCAGCAGCTCCTGGCTCCTGCTGTTTCTGTGCTGGCTCTGGGCTTGTTTGGGCCTTGGAAACGATGCCAATTATTCCCACTTTTAAAAGATTCACACATGGAGAAGTTGGCAGTCAGGATGTGTCTGTATGAGGCTCATACAGCACTATACTCCGAAAACACACATACACACACAACAAATACAAACAGACAGAGCAAAAGTGGGAATGGGAATTCCAAATTAAGTAGTTGGTTAATTCACGTTTTCTTTTGAAGGCCACTGCCCCTCCTTTAAAGGCAAGGCTCCTCTGGGTTCAGAGTTTCTGGATTTTCCAATGTCCATCTGAGGCTGGGTGTGTGTGGGTGTGTATGGGTGTGGGTGTGTGTCTGTAAGGGTTGGGGAGAAGGTGGAAGACATACATGAAGAGGAATTCCATTCCAATCAGAGTTCACTTTAGCTTTAAGCTATTGTCCGGACCCAGTCAAGTCGGCTTAGGTTTTAGGTGTGTGAGTGGGGTTAAGCAGAAATAGGGGACACGAGCCATGTTGTTTACAAGTGGAGTGAGTACAGTGAAACAGGGTTAGACCTCCAGATGAATGCTTGTCCTTTTGGATAAACTGGGAGTGAAGTCATGGCTCTTAACTGGGTCTGAATGCTGCTCTTATTGGTCAAGGTAAAGAGATTTGGAGACAACAAAAAAAATGTAAAAACACTGGACTGTCTCTGCCCTGAAAGTTGATTTCTATTCACTCTGTGACAGAACAAGTTAGACTCTGAGACCTCCAGACACGCTGAGATAAAGCAGGGTTTAGCAAGGCTGTGGTGCCCCCTATGGTGGAGATTTAGCTGTGAGTCATTTGCCATTAACCTCAGTGTCAAAGTGATGGACAGACAGCAGATTTTCACAGTAATGACTCTGTGATGTACTGGTCGGCACAGTAGTCATATTCTTCATGCTGGATTTGATTGTGTAGAGTTCTCTCCACTGGCACTTTCCCAAAACAACCTTGTTTTAAAAGCTTAAAAAGAGGGTCCTTAAACAAAGATGTATATAATCTGACTAAACAACTAATCTGACAAGTAAACTTACCTTGTCTTGCCTAATTCAGGGGAATCAAAGGAGGGTAGCAGTGTTAATGTTAGTAGCTGATTTTGATTAAATTTGTGATAGCCTTTGACTAAAATATGTATTAGTTTTAGTCTCGTTTTAGTAATTTAATTATAGTTAGTTTTAGTCTAGTTTTAGGCAAAAACCTAAAATGTGTTAGTCTTTTTTGTATTTTTTTTTACTATTTTAGAGGTATTATTTATTACTAACTTTCATAAACAAAAGCATAAAAGTTATGTAAAAAGTAAAAGCAAATTAACATGGGGGGCGGCATGGTGGCGCAGCAGGTAGTGTCGCAGTCACACAGCTCCAGGGACTTGGAGGTTGTGGGTTCGATTCCCGCTCCAGGTGACTGTCTGTGAGGAGTGTGGTGTGTTTTCCCTGTGTCTGCGTGGGTTTCCTCCGGGTGACTGTCTGTGAGGAGTTGGTGTGTTCTCCCTGTGTCTGCGTGGGTTTCCTCCGGGTGCTCCGGTTTCTTCCCACAGTCCAAAAACACATGTTGGTAGGTGGATTGACAACTGAAAGTGTCCGTAGGTGTGAATGTGTGTGTGTCTGTGTTGCCCTGTGAAGGACTGGCGCCCCCTCCAGGGTGTATTCCTGCCTTGCGCCCAATGATTTCAGGTAGGCTCTGGACCAGTGGCGAATGCTGGTCTTTCAAGGAGGGGAAGCTCAATTTCGGCCTACATCATAAAATGTGTCGGTTTATTTATACGTAAATTCTACCCTCCGTTCCTTTTCAAGAAAATGATCTGTGACCCTGTCGTACCAACAAGGCGTCTTTTCCAGGGACTTGACTAGTGTCCTCTCAATGGCCAGCAGAGCTAGACTGCTTAAACGGCCTTGGCCCATGTGAAGTGTGTCCGCCTGTGCTCCCACGGATCTCTACACCAACGTATCGCTGATTCGCTCATTTCGCTGTCAATCAAAAAGGGATTCAGCCTCAGACAGATCATTCAATCATCATGCAGAAGCCGAGCGTCCGGGCCAGCCGAGGCCAGCCCACTGCCCCATAGACCCCCAGAGACGCTGAGCGTCCGATGGGCGGAACAAAGCCTAGCATTTATCCAATGACTCATCTCGTTTCACTGCACTTCGCTGCTTTGCTATTGAACTCTGTGGATGCTCAGCGTCCTCACTGTTTAAAACACTGTGAAGCTGAGGGAATGATTGAGAGGAAAGCCGCCTCTTTACCAGTGATAAGAAGCTGATTCTGAACAAAAGTTGAGCGCATTGTAGTGCATATTTATTCAATGACATGTACACACAACAGTATATATTTAATCACTTATGTTTTTACATTTTAGGGCAAGCTGAGCTTCCCTTGCAGTCTTAGAGCAATCGCCACTGCTCTGGACCCACCGGGACCCTGAACTGGATAAGCGGTTACAGATAATGAATGAATGAAAAATTTACATGGGATTCATTTTCGAAGGACTATTGCCACTTCTTTTTCTTCAAACTGAGAACTGAAACTGAGTCGACTCCCAGAGTTTCAACTCTACAAACCATGGACCAACAGTTGATATGAGCGAATCTCAGATACTCAAAAACAATTCTTTGGGAGTCAACTCTGAAGTGCCCTTGAGTAAGGCACCAAATCCCCAACTGCTCCGCAGGCGCCGTGGCTAAGGCTGCCCACAGCTCTGCCCATGTGTGCTCACTGCCCCCTAGTGTTCACTAGTGTGTGTGTTTAAGTGTGTGTTTCACCGCATGGATTGGGTTAAATGTGGAGAACAAATTCCTCTGTGTGCAAGCTCAGTGGCCAATATAGCACTTCTAATTCTAATTCTCTTCTTCGCCTTGTTTCCATTGTAAAAACAGGTTGTCAGTGAATATCTTTGTCATTGATTATTTATTTATTTTTTAATTTTTTTAAATGAAATCCAAATCCAAATGGAGGCCACATGTCTCTGTTCAGCCTGTCTTTCATATTTATGAAGGCTCCTGTCCAAGGGCCTCCTGGTGACCTCCAGTAAAGAAACCTCTATGGCATAAAGCCACTAATGTTTCACTTCACCTTGTTTCACCATGTTGTCTGTTCTATCATAACCCTAATATGGTATTACTATCACTGACCATCCAAGACAGATTCCCCTCTGTGTGACTCTAGGTCAAGCTCTCAGGGAGTTAGCTGTGTGTTAGAATGTAGGCCAGGGATAAGTGGAATGATGTATATTATGTTGTTTTATGGAAGAGATAATACACGGGTTAAATTAATGTTAAATTGGCTCCAAGAGACTATTCAAGATGTTTAGAGGTGAGAAGATGAGGCAATGAATATCTCTGATGAGAGAGAGAGAGAGAGAGAGAGAGAGGAGAACCTGCCTCTAATGACCCTATTGTAATCCTTTACCATCCAATAAAGTGCATTCCTCTTCAGCGGTTGGATGTAACTGCTCTCAGATCTGATTGCGGCTCTGAAAGGAGATATTGTTTCTGTCTGTGTGACACCTGTGACCCTCCTTGCTCGCTCACCCAGCTTAGAGAGAGAGAGAGAGAGAGAGAGAGAGAGAGAGAGAGAGAGAGAGAGAGAGAGAGAGAGAGAGAGAGGGAGCGAGAGAGAGAGAGAGAGAGAGAGAGAGAGAAAGAGAGGGAGCGAGAGAGAGAGAGAGAAGGAGTATATATATGGGTAAAACAGAAGAAAAATAATAGATGGGGGGAAAGTGAAGGATAGAGAGAGAGGGAGGGGGTTCCTGTGTAGATCAGGGATGTGTGTCCACTCTGGGCTCTTATTAGATTTATAGGAGGCTCCAGAGTTCATTAACTGCACTTCCTCTCCCTGGCTCATGGAGATGTGGAGTATTTGTCACTGTACAGTTCTTATTAACTGCACACAGCTCATACTGCACAATTTCAAATGCTCACACTTATCAGCACGCATGAGAGCAGGTGTGTGTGTGTGTGTGTGTGTTATAGGGGAGTTTAAATGCCTATAAACACTATTGCATACATTTTTAGATGTGGAATAACTTATAGAACTGGCACGTTATTCACTCACTCACTCCTACGTTCAGTCATTCACCCACAAGTAATTTGCACATCCATGCATTCAGTCAGCTATGTATATTCATACATATTCACTCATTCACCCACTCATATATTCATTCATTCACAGTCACTCGCACATGCTTTCACTAGTCACACATTTTCTCTCACTGTCATTCATTCACACTGCCAGTCACACATTCACTCACTTATGCCTTCACCAACTCAAAATGTCACTCGCAAAGTCATCCATACACTCACGGAATTATCCATGCAGTCACACAGGTACTCACTCATACATATCCTCACTCATATGTTCATTCATTTAGTCACTCATTCACACATGCATTCACAGTATCACTCAGTCATCTATTCACAGATACTGACTTGCTTTCTCATATTAAATATTTTTTCTCAGAATTTTATCTCAAGAAGCCAAGGCCTAGTCCCACACTAACACATGGAGACTGCAAAACACTGTTGTGGAATCTTGGCTGTGTTAATATTTTTTGTTCATTTCCCAGAAGCTCCCCACCCACGGTAAACACACACCCTATGGAAACGGTGAATGATGAACATGGGCCACTGTCTGACCTTTGATTCCTATGTCATTCACCCATAGTACTTTGTTCACATGCTGCTGTCAGGGGCAACGCAGCATCAAACGCCTAGAGAAAACCGCCAGAAAAAAAGACATAATTGCTTTGTCCAGGTCTTATCCAAACATGTGGCTTGTGCGAATGATATCACTGTAGCCTGTTCTGGAACCTGTGAGTCAAAAGTCGCAAGCCTCTAATTTCAGAAACAAAGGGGAGAGATCAATTGCCGTAATCAGATTAGTAATATAGTTTCTGGAATGATCAATTTTGAACCACAATATATAATGCCAATTGAATTGCGGGAGTCGATTTTCGGAGACAATTTGTTTGATATGCTACATGACCACATTCCCAATGGAAAAACTTGCCCTTGATCCAATATGGCAACTTTCAAGATGGCGGCCATATTCCAGACATAAAAGATGGGCCCCCTCACCCATTATTTGCTGAGGATACGTCATTTTCCCTTTCGCTTCTGAAACAAAAAAGGCGTCCTGCGACTTTTGACTCACCCTGAAAAATGAATATACAATGAACACAAAACATGTCTGCCCTGCAAGTCAAAACAGCTTCCGACACAGGGCAACAAACATGAAGATTAAAAAACAAACTCTTAATGTCACAGTTTTTGTGACAGACTTTATTCTCACTATTTCAGGTCAGTGAAGCATCACAATGACTCAATGAAAGTTTTATAATGAAAATACTCCACAGTGTTGCTTTAACATGTAGCCAAATAACAAGCTGTTTTAGCATCATAGAGGAGTCAATACTATGTTATTTATATTTGTCTGGCTAGAGTACACATACCCTCTCTCTCCTCAGATAAAGCAGCATTTGCCCTAAAATGACTTGCTTACCGCACCTTGTCTGGTGTGCATGGTTGTTCAGAAAAAGAATAAAAAAACAGAAGCTAACTGGAGTAAAATTAATTTGAAACAATTTCAGCATCACCCCGTATAAATAACAAGTACCTTAAGGCAATATAGTGTGACCTACAAGTGCTTGTAATCTTAAATAACCAACAAAGGCTCTTCACAAGAAAGCACTGCAGGCTAACCAGTGAGTTATACTGGCTACTGCACACAGTGTGATGTCCTAAGTAGGGGTCAACCTGTGTTTATAATAAAGTCCCCAATATCAGATGTTGCAGTCTAAATTTACTATGAGCAGGTGTTATCATACAAACTGGGTTGAGAATGCCTCTGTTTCATCCTAAGGTACACATTTATTTAGCCTTCCTACCTGAAAAACTGTGCATAAACGCACACATGATTATCAACTACTGCAGTGAATTCTAAATAACCAACTCACTCTCTTTCAGTAGAGTCCTGGTTCTGTTCCGCTTTCATCCCCTTAGTGCATATGAAGTCGTTTTTCTACAGTCATTTAATACAACCTGATGACACTGTAAGAAATCATAGAAAATATTGTGAATTCAGGGATGGGGGATTTTGAAGATATGTCACTGCTACAGATCACTGGCTCAAGTTTATGAATACCAGAAATAGACATAATGCACAGTCCATTATTTCTGCTAAAGCAGTAGGTCAAATCAGTGTTCCATGCCACTACATCCAGCTTAGACTGCTGTTTTAGGCAATGTACATATATTTAACAAGATAATCTCCCAATCAAGATAGCTGTACAGTTTAATCTTACATGTAAGTAAGAAAATATAATCACTGAATCATTTGTTCATATATTCTAACATAGGGTTTTTAGCAACCAGTGTCATTAATAAAAAAAAAAAACTTCTATTGGAAGTGGTTCAATATTCAATAGAGGAACACACATCTACAGGTCTGTGTGTGTGTGTGTGTGTGTGTGTGTGTGTGTGTGTGTGTGTTTAAAAGCTGAGCCACGGAGATTAGCCCAGCATTAAGTACACTGATTTAAGACAATTAAGCGTTAGAACAGACTCTTAAAACACAGTCTATACAATTAAAATCTTAGTTAATATGAAGTTATGTTCTGTTTGATGTTTTTCTTTCATTTCAAACAAGATATCTATATCAATTAAAGGCTTTCTCAAGGACTATGGCTCAGGCAAATAGGTATGATTGATGAGAGCTTAGCAAAGATCAGCAGAACACTAAGTAGTGTGGCATCCACACTGAGAAAGAGAGTCTACTCCTCTCAGAGAAAAGGTATCCGGGGTTGTTTAGGTGGCTAAGGAACCTCCAAATATTTAAAAACAAGAACTGAGTTGTAGATATTGCTGTATTCCTGCTCCATAAGTGGGTAGTATTTACATTTTTTTTTTTGCTGTTTCAGATCAGGTAGAAATGTCTCCAAATTCAGGTGACAGCTTACTGCACAAAAGTAAACACAGGCCAAAAGCACTATAAAACTAATCTAAATGAGTTTCTGTGGAATATAAACTTATAGACAAGTTCAACTTCAGCCACGTACAAACAGTCATTGGTTTCCTCAAACATACCATTCCCCCTTAAAATCACAAAGCTTCTGAATGCAAAGAAACCAGTGTGATCATTATATACCATACACATACACACACTGTAACTACTAATGACTCAGATAAACTGATAGATTATTGATTGAAGGTGTAAAAAATGCACCTTTATGATGAGTGGACCTAATAAAAGAACAATGAATGTGGCTCCAGTAGGACAGGGATTGCTGACTATTACTAAGAAAGTGTAGTCAAACTTGGTAAAGTGTAAGAGCATGTTTTGGATTTGTCTGGCATCTCACAAAAAGTAGATCCTGGGGTTCAGTGAAGTAAGGCCAAAAAAAAAGCCTGTTCTAAAGGTGGTGAAAGGCCATTAAAGAGAATACCTCCTGCCAATGATAATGCAACACTCACACACCATCAAAGATGAATGGCGAGTCTATTTGCAGGCTCTCACAGATAGCATTTCAGCATCATAGTGTATGCCACAAAAGACATCCTCTGAATCCTAATATCAGAGCCCACACACAGCACTTGGAACGTGCTTAACAGACGTTTAAGGTGGAGTTATGGAGGCATTGTTGAAAGAAGGTTTGAAGATGATAGAGTGGGAGTTCTGGCTGGGATGGCGCCACAGGTTTAACATAATAGGCCTCAAGCTGCATGACACAAGGAAATATGCGTTGTATTATTGTTGAAAAAATTAGCACAAAATGTATCATCCAGTGTCTGGCCTTAGTAGGTGATGGAAGTTTTATTGCTAGTTTTATTTTTAAAAATCACAGTTAATAAAATGAGCATTTCACTTACGTCTGTGTAGTTTTGTAGTATAGGCTGTTTAATATTTAGTGCTCCAAACAGTTATTTGTAGTAGATTTCTGACAACAACTTATTAATATTCTGATATGAAATATTAAAAGTTACTTAAAATGTTTTATATAAACTTTTTTTTTTTGCCTAAAACATGCCTTATTTTAATTGTTAACTTTACACGCAGCTTTTAAGTTATCATAACTATTACTGAATATAATGTATCTGTCATTAATTACCAATGGTGAATATCTGTAAATTTACATGAAGCATACAAATACATGTCAGAATACATGTCAGGGTTCGCGGGGCGGACTGACGGAGGCGGACGCACTCGCTAAAACACAGTACTTTAATACAACAAAACAAAGAAACAAAACAAACACAAACGGACTCGAGGGCAAACACGAAATGTGGAAACAACAAGACTAGGAATTTAAACAATACGCCATGACTTGGGAGTAGGAAAGAATCAACACGACATGACTGGGAAAGTAACAACACAAAACAAAACGACATGACTAGGAGAGGGAAAGAAACAACAAGACATGACTAGGAACATAGCAAAACAAAACGAATGACCGATACCAGGAAGTGACACACGGGAACTTAAATACTACATACAAACGAGACACACCTGAGACAGATAACGAGGATAGCGGACAAGGAGGCGGAACAAAGGCGGGACATGGACGGAGACAAGGACAACAACAGACAGAGCCATGTGCAGAGAGAGCACATGGCAGGGAAAACAGGCATGACAGAACGAGGGCGTGACAATACATAATAAATGACTATAAGCTATTGTAACAGTGGAGATAAGTATAATGATTAAAAGTAATTAGAGCATGATGAAATGTGTTTTGATAAACAAGCGGAGTGAGTAGGTAGTGAGCGAGTTTCTTTGGTACTGGTGTATAACATTTAGAACACAGTGGTAACTCATAATGCATAATAATGTGTTATGAATGTTTATAAGTAATTATAGACCTGTTAATGTGTTAAATGTGTTCTCGGAGTCTAATAGACATGACAGTAATAGAACAAGTTCCCAGCTAGTTCTTTCTGAAGTTTGAGCTCTTATTAAACTAAAGTTCATGTCGAGGTTTGCTCATGTCATTTTAACAAAAGGCACGGTAGCTATTTCGTATTACATGTTTAACAGAATGTATATCATTACGTCGTATCACTGAAATACTAAAGCTGTTGTTGCATTGGTAGACACCACACAGTTAACTATGCAATCACATCACAGAACAAAATGTACCAACATTGTTTGTGTGTGTTTTTGAGCGCACTCGTGCTGGCACCTATCTGCCAAATTTTTTTAAGATCAGTTATTGATATGAATGTTTCATTAGTGATGAAGCCCAAGCGAAATAAATATTATCAGCAAATGAATAAGAAATGAAACTGACCAATCAATTCAGTAATAAACTGAAAAATATGAGCTGACTAAATTCAGAATTTTAAACCAATATCAAAAACAGTTTAGCTATTAGAGTTTTTGTTTTCATTTTGTTAAAATACTTGTATATACATCATATCACTGTATGCTATAAAATGTAAACAGTAAATACTAATAGGAAATGGTGTGGGTGGCACAGTCTCCCAAGTGATTGTGTCACTTCTACACATGTATTTTAATAGTCTCCTCACATCTGGTCACTGTCTGTGAGATGTGTTTTCCCAGTGTCTTTGTAGGTTTCCTCCCACAGTCAAGAAACACGTTGGTAGCTGGATTGGCTCTGTGAAATTGTTCATAAATTACTATATTAACTTCAATAACTTCCTCTCCTTGTCCATAAACTCTAGTAGCTTAAACCTAAACCTCATGCTAACACTGAACCTTACCTCAAAATCTAACCCTGATCATAACATATCTCCACCTTAAAGATTCTGTGGACCATAGCTTGCTGTCCCCACAAGAACTGGAAGTGTGTAAATAGGTTTTGTTCCCCACAATTTGAAATATTCTTGGTACAACCTCTCTCTCTCACACACACACATACACAGATTGATCTGAGTGTAACAGAAAGGCCTCTAAGGGTTTCTTTTACATTTCTAAGCTGGTGTGAGAAGATTCTCTGATGTTTCTAAAGAAGTGTTTCACCACTCGTTTAAATTCAGCCTGAGGGTGAACACGTCCACACACTTCAACTAAAAACACACAACACAACACAACTACTGAAAGAAGACGGCTGTTAATATGTTCTCAACCAGATCACTGTTTATGTCAGCCAGCCCCTTTAGTGAAAGGGATTGAGACTGTGAGGTGGGTGCATACACCAGTCTATTTATTTGTATCGTTACTTATGATTTATTATTATTGTTAGAAGTAGTAGCCATAGTGGTTGCCAAAATTTCTTTTTTGATACATATCTAATATGAGGAAAGTTGTTTGCAGTGCCTGTGAAGAGAGAAGTGGACATAAGCAAGCAATACTACAACCCACAACAAATCAAGCCAAACAAAGCAAAGTTTGTAACAAAGCAATGCTTTAAAATATGGATAAATTATATTAATATCTTTGTTTAATAGAATTAATTAACGGACTGTTCCTAGAGAGGGGATGTGAGCCCCAGTTTTGGGGAAGGTCTGATTAATGTCCTCTGAATCATTCTACCCTCGACCTAGACTGGGGTTTGATTTCCTACTCTGGCAGCAAGTGTGGCTAATCCAATAGAAATCCCTGGGCAAGACTGCTAACAGTAAATTACACATGATTAGATGTGAAGCTGGCCTAGACAAAAGTCTCTGCCAAATACTGTAAATTCATTCATTCATTCATTCATTGTCTGTAACCCTTATCCAATTCAGGGTCGCGGTGGGTCCAGAACCTACCTGGAATCACTGGGCACAAGGCAGGAATGCACCCTGGAGGGGGCACCAGTCCTTAAATACTGTAAATGTGAGTTGCATTTCTCGTTTCCAAATGGGCATGATTTAGTGCTGCTCTAAATCATTATATGCAAATAAATGTAAGTTTATAAACAAACTTTATCTAGATTAAAAGGATGGTGGCACGGTGGTGCAGCAGGTAGTGTCTCTGTCACACAGCTCCAGGGACCTGGGGGTTGTGGGTTCGAGCCCGCTCCGGGCGACTGTGGGTGAGGAGTGTGGTGTGTTCTCCCTGTGTCTGCATGGGTTTTCTCCGGGTGGGTGACTGTCTTTGAGGAGTGTGGTGTGTTCTCCCTGTGTCTGCATGGGTTTCCTCCGGGTGACTGTCTGTGAGGAGTGTGGTGTGTTCTCCCTGTGTCCTCCGGGTGCTCCGGTGTTGCCCTGTGAAGGACTAGCGCCCCCTCCAGGGTGTATTCCCGCCTTGTGCCCAATGATTCCAGGTAGGCTCTGGACCCACCGCGACCCTGAACTGGATAAGCGCTTACAGATAATGAATGAATTTACAACTGTGATCCACACTTCATACCAAACAGCAGCACCTCATCGATTCCAACCAATGAGTGACCACCCAGCTCCACACATCATCCAGTAACACAACATCGTCATCATAATCATCATCGCACAGATAGTAAGAGTTAAATCATTTGGTCCCACATTATATTGATTGTGTTGTTACACAGCAGTAGCAAAAGTGACAACAATGTAATCACTGGCAATATATTCACTCTTAAATATGGATTAAAGTCATTAATCTTTTGTAAACACAAGCATTTTTTTTTCAAATTCATGTAATTATGCAATTTAATTATAAAATGTGTTAAAAAGGATTATTGGAAGATGCCAAAGAAGAACCACCTTTAGTTCCATAAAGGACCATGTTTGTTTAAGAGATGTGAGTGTGAAGAACGTTTTAAAGGTTTCCAAATCAATCAGTGGATCTAAATGTTCTTTAAACATATCAGCAAAAATGGTTCTTAATGGAACCAAAAGTGGTTCTTCTATGGCATTTGTAGTACTGTTATTTTTGAGTGTATAATTGTGACTATGAGTTAAAAACAAAATGTGATATATATGTGAACATAAGCTGGACACATCTCTAGTACTCAGTGTTGTTGCAGGTGTTGTATTTATGCGTAACTACACAGTTATTAGACACACTTAATATAAATTGGGACCAAGATTTGACGTTGATTGTATGTCTATATCATCGACTGTAGAGGTGGTAGGCGGCTGAGTTGGTGATTTATAGCTGCTGTCAGAGTGGGGTGTGTTTTCACACCCCCTGGCTTCGTTCTGATGGAAATCATCCCCCACGAGGCTTGGCCCGTATCACATGAAATATATGCCAGGAAATGACAAGCCTTCCACATCATCATCATCATCAACATCATCATCCTCCTCATCCTCATCATCATAGCTGCAGTAATTATCAAACAGATACTGTGTGGGAAGTATCTGGCTCTTTAAATAATGAAGGTTAGAATGAGATTGGATATGATATGTCTTTATCGGCCCCATGAATCAGCCAATATCCAGCTGTTCCTACAGTAATCCAGGGCCATGAGGGGCTGCGATTGATGTTTAATTCAGTGAGCCACCAGGAAATAGATTCAGAAGCGAGATATTCCTCATTATCTTTGATAGAGTGACGTATTACAAGTCCCGGGCTTTAACGCCTCTCTGTGACTTTAAAAGCGTTGGAGTGACGTCCTGCTCCGTTATCAAGCAAACCAGAGATCAAACTACAAAAAAAAAAAAAAAAAACACGGCTTGTTAATTAATTAAAGCCAGCGGTGCTAATCGATTAATTATGCAGTGAGTGTCCTAACAGCAGTGAGATGTCCTGATGCTTCCTGCTGTTGTTAAAAATGATGGTGTTAACTCGTCATTCACTAAAACTTTCAATCCATTCCACTTCTGGATCTGCGAGTAGAGGAGGAGATACTGCATTGTTGTCAGATTTTAGTTGGATGAAAGTGTGCTTGTGTTTTTAAATGGCAGACATAATATATATTTTGTACTATTTAAAAAAGGAATATTTTTATGTTTAATTTGTGACCACGTCACCCTTGTCAGGTAGCACTGGGTCATACATGTGGACCATTTCCCACACTTATTCAGTCACACTCTCACATACACACACTTACAAACCAGAGCACCCAGAGGAAACCCACACAGACACAGGGAGTACACACCAAACACTTTAAAGAGGTCGACTGAACCCATGCAGCACCCTGAGATGCTGAAGCTGTATTGCTGCATCACCATGCTGCTCCTCAATATATCAAACAAGATATGATTAACTTTACCTAATCTTCAGGATCAGGATATCGGGCATGGCCTCGTGACTCCACCCTCTTCCCTGAGGCCGACACCCCCTCTTGGGGGAATGATGTAGGTGATCTTGGCCTCGACGTGTGGAATTCATGAAGCTGTGCAGCTCTCTTTACGTGGCAAAGGGATGAAAAATAACATATTGACTGCGTTATCGATCCAGCCACTGGTGCTGGGGGGCAGAGCGGGGTGTATGTACACAGCTGTACACAGCTGTAAATGAGCTCTGGTGCTCTGGGTGCTCCCTCCACTCTGTCCTCCATACATGAAATGGCAAAGGTCACATTGTGAGGGTCCACTGAGCCACTCACACTTTTCTCCCTTTGCTTTCTTCAGTTTCCAGCGCACCATTAGCTGCTGACTTTCATGTGAATTCCTGCTTCGGTTTGGCTTTGCGCCTCTGCGCAGCACAGTGTGTTCCACCATGTCCTCCAGCTTTGTTTACCTACTGTTACAGAGCTATCTTACAACAACAAGCTCCTATTCAGCCGTAGACCTTGTCTTTCTTCTATGTTGCGATTGCCATGGCGTCTTTCTATTTGCACCTAACACAAAGCCACTGAAGCTCAACACACTTGGATGAGAGCACTGCCAGGCTTATTATTTAAAGAACCCCTCCAATGTGTATCAGGATCGACATTAGCAGTCAGCATCATGAGATCTCAAATGTGTGGATTCAGAATGCTAGGGTTTCTTACATCACAAACATAAGGAACCAATTGCATCAACAGAGGGGATTCCCATGCAGCCAGGTGCGGCAGGTGAGTGGTGGGTGGAGATAGAGGAGGGGACTAATCCACATATCGTTGCTGTCCAATGGAAAATACGTATCTCCCAAAATGGAAACTTAAGAGAAGGAGGAAAAAATGTCTTAATTTTCAATGGAAGTCAATGGATTTTAATTTAATGGAATTTCAATTGAAATTAATTTTTCTTTTACATTTATACATATATTTTGGAGCATTTCTATTGGTCGATTCATTATGAAACTTTCACACAACATATAGGACAGCTGCTGTGTTTAAATGATGGAGTAATTAGAAATCATCAAAAATGGAGATACGTGTTTTTTTTTTATTGGACAGTGAATGACAATACACTGATTGAAGGTAAAGGTTTACTGCCACATTGATGAACAGATAAATATTTTTAACACTGTAATTGATGACTGGAGCTGGACTTCAAATGTAACACTAGCACTAACCTATATAACATGGCATTATAATATCATTGTGAGTGTTCATTCCTGACTTGCACCAAGTGACCTCTGGACCCACCATGACCCTGATCAGGATGAAGAGTTTACAGAAGATAAATGAAGGCTATTTGTGTAATCACATAGTTTTATACAGTTCCTCACCATTAATCCCATCTGTCTTTCGATCTGAAGAACTATTTTGTTTCTAAAACAACCTGATATTCATTGGCGTGTTCATAAATTAAACATAACACAAACCCAAACTACTGCTTTTTGAACATTCTGCACTTTGCGATTAGGTTTTAGGTTAAGTTTAGATTTTTACATCCAATTAGTAAACAATGTGTCATTAGGGAATGCATATTTACCAGCTACAATTTTATATAAACCTTTGGATACCACAGTATTACATGTTATTTTCTGAGCATTGTAATGTGCACATTGCTTTTATCTGAATGTAACAGTAGAGTACTTCACTTGACCTTGAGATTGTTAATATAATTATGCTCAAGGTCAAGGCCAAGGCATAGAGACACACCTTATCTTCTATCACACTAATCTATGGAGATTATACAAGCTGCATGTGCACAAGTGAACCTCTGTGTCAGCAGTGTGTGCACCTTAAAGAAGTGAGAGTCCTTATTTATCTGAAACATTCTGGACGTTAATAGTGTATGTTTTCTGCTTTTTTTCCTGGTTCTGAAATGTGAAATTGTACATAATGGCCATTTCGACACGAAGTGACATAAATCAGGGTGGTCCCTGACATTCCCACACTAAACCCATGACGAAAACGGACTGATTCACTGATTTGCATTGGGAATGTAATAGCAGTTGCTTAAACAAATTTGACTCAAGCTTCCTCTCGCATGTAGAGCTGCAGTCGCGCATGATTTCAGGATAAAACAGTTGAATTCAAAAGCCGTTAGCATGCAGCATGGGCTTTTTGCTATAGCTGAGCACATTTGATATTTTGTCAGCAGTCCTCCATAATACATGCCCCATGCTGGTGTCCCTGTGTGTATGACCTTGTGTGTGTGTGTGTGTGTGTGTATCTTTAATGTATTTACTCGTTCCTCAGAGGAGTCTTCATTCAGTGCCTCTCTGATGACATCTGACACTTCACTGATAGGATTTGGCCCCATATGCCGGATTAGCCTCATTTGGTTACCATGGCGTTATTACATTACTGAGGCTGGGAGTGTGGGCCAGCTGATGCTGTGTCCATCCTCATGCCTCAATAGAGATGGAGAAATGAGTGCAAGAGCAGGATGAAGATGGGCAGTCAGCAGCAACCAGTCTGACCCCTCCACTGACCGTTGAGAGATCTCCTCCTTGACCTTCTAAATCAGCTAATAAAGAATAGGAAAATAATTACCCTGCACTTCCTTTTCTCTATTGGATTTTGGGCTTCTGGTGTGAGGTGATTGTGTTTTGCATTTGGCTCTGTGTGTGTGTGTGTGTGTGTGTGTCTGTGTGTGTGTGTGTGTGTGTGTGAGAGAGAGAGAGAGGAAGAGAGAGAGAGAGAGAGGGAGAGAGAGAGATCAGCAGGCTTACACACTTGCTTTTTATTATTATTATTATTGCTCACAATATCTTGGAAATGGCACTTTTATTCATTCATTCATTCATTATCTGTAAAACTTATCCAGTTCAGGGTTGCAGTGGGTCCAGAGCCTACCTGGAATCATTGGGCGCAAGGCGCCAGTCCTTCACAAGGCAACACAGACATATTCACACACATTCACTCACACGCTCACACCTACGGACACTTTTGAGTCACCAACCCTACCAACGAGTGTTTTTTGGACTGTGGGAGGAAACCAGAGCACCCGGAGGAAACCCACACAGACACAGAGAGAACACACCACACTCCTCACAGACAGTCACCCGGAGGAAACCCACACAGACACAGGGAGAACACACCACACTTCTCACAGACAGTCACCCGGAGGAAACCCACGCAGACACAGGGAGAACACACCACACTCCTCACAGACAGTCACCAGGAGGAAACCCACGCAGACACAGGGAGAACACACCACACTCCTCACAGACAGTCACCAGGAGGAAACCCACGCAGACACAGGGAGAACACACCACACTCCTCACAGACAGTCACCCGGAGCAGGTATCGAAATGGCACTTTTACACAAAATATATATTCATAACATAAATGTATGTCAATATGAAATGATATCAAATAAGAAATAATGCTTATGTCATTGGGACTGAAAGGTCACAGGTGATGGAGGTCAGTTGAAGGATCAGCAGTTTCTCCTCCCTCAATATCCATTGATTTTTTTATTTTTATTTTTTCTCAACTTTTAATTTAACCAGGCAAGTCTTTGCCCTATGCCCTTGAGCGTAGCATATTACTCTGCTCCCTAGGTGCCAGGGCGGCTGCCCGGGTGCGTGTGCACTCACTGCCCTCAGTGCAAGAGTGGCCAGAGACCATGAAGAAATGTCCACAGTGTTCTGTGCCAGCACAGGTACAGTATATATCCTGCCTATGAATAGTAAAGTGTCTGAATACTCTGATCATTTAGGGTTTGGAGCTTTTAATGCTAATCCTGTTCATCCGCGGAACAGCTGAGTTTGCGCTGAATCAGAGGAAGTGGAGAAGGATGTTGTACATCGTCGGTGTGAAATATGACAGTGATTTAACCGTATGGTACCATTCTGCTTGTGGCCATGTGCATGTCTTCATATCCTTAAAGCTGCTCTCAGAAGTCATTAAACACCAAAACAATAGCCACAAAGGCTGGCCACAGCAAAACGTAAGTGTTTGGACATCAGTCTTCTGGTCTATATGGTGTTGCACCTGCACGTTTACACAAAAACACATAAATCTCCACAAACCGCACCCCGACAGTGAGGGAGACCAGCTATAGGAGCTCCAGCAGCTGGACTCAGTCAACTAGAGAGAGAGAGAGAGAGAGAGAGAGAGAGAGAGAGAATGGGGGGGTTTAAAAGAGTTTGAGAAAGAAATATAACAGAGAAAGACAAAATACATCATTGAAGTATAGGAGACGAGAATAATGAAGAAAAAGATAAGCGAAAAACAAAAAAGAATACATGACAGAGGAAGAGAGAAGGAAAAAGAGAGGAAGAAGGAGCAAGACTTGGTGAAAGAAGGAGAAAGAATGATAGAGAAATTGAAAGAAAATATAACACACAGAGAGAGAGAGAGAGAGAGAGAGAGAGAGAGAGAGAGAGGAAACCACAGAAAAAAATTGGGAGATAGACAGAAAAGTGGAAACATAAATGTAGAGAAACAGAGATGGAGAGGGGGAAGAGAAAGAAAGAGATTCAGGGAGACAGTATGACAGAGTGAGTGCAAGAGAAAGATGGAAAGAGAGGGAGGAGTGAGAGAAACAGTAAAGGAGTAAGAAACAGGAGAAGAGAGAGAGAGAGAGACAGAGAGAGAGAGAGACAGAGAGAGTGTGTACATATCCCGGGCCGTCCTGTAGTCCACTCTGTGATTTGTAAGTCTTGTTGTGTCTGAATAAATCATGGCAGTGAATAATGTAAATGTCAGTGGACAATACTCACCTGAACTCTGGAGAAGCAGGAGGCTGTGAAGAAGCCTGTGCTATTCAGACGTGATCACAAGAGTCTGTACACAACAAGCAGCTGAGCTGTGATCCATATTTCATAGTGTGTGTGTGTGTGTCTGTGTGAGCAGCAAGGCGCTGGTCCGGTGGTCATTTTTTTCTCAGAGCTTGGTGAAATATTTAGATCTGAATTAGAGGAAATGGTCAGAACGAGCATGTCCTAATCCTGCGGAGAGGCCGCATGCAAACAGAGACACAGAGTGTTCCATCATTATCTTTTACAAGGCTTTAGGCGCCATGTTTTAGTCATGAGAGCAGTGGGGGGGCATCGGGAGGCTGGAGGGTGTGTGTGAGGACCCCGGTGGAGATCCCCATTTTTTTTTTGTTTTGTTTTACAGAAGAAACTTCACCAGCTCAGTGTTCAAACAGAGACGAGCTCCAGGGTTTCACTCTTCTCCAAAAAACTTCTCAGAAAAAGCTCACAGCTGTATACCCTACCTCATTATGGAAATGGAATCAGACTCTCTGGAGTAGCTGCACATGAGTTTAAAGGCGCCATGTTCAATGTCAAGCATCGGATACAGGGAAATAAAACCCTCCCAACATCAGGCTGTGTGTTCTCTGGAGTGATGAAGCTCTACCCTATACTTTCGTGGCGAGTTGGAGTTGGTTTTTGATTCAGCACCAATCATCCAACATCGGAATCTGACCTCAGTAGTGTTCTCATGGCTGAAGGCCATCAGATCCTCACAGGAATGTTCCAAACATGTAATGAAAAGTCTTCCTGGAAGAGCAGATGCTGTTACTGAAGCGAAAAGTGAATTACTTTCTGATATCCTTTATATATCATTCATTCATTCATTATCTGTAACTCTTATCCAGTTCAGGGTCGCGATGGTGCCAGAGCCTACCTGGAATCATTGGGCGCAAGGCGGGAATACACCCTGGAGGGGGCGCCAGTCCTTCACAGGGCAATACAGACACATACACACATTCACTCACACCTACAGACACTTTTGAGTCGCCAATCCACCTACCAACGTGTGTTTTTTGGACTGTGGGTGGAAACCGGAGCACTGTAGGAAACCCACACGGACACAGGGAGAACACACCACACTCCTCACAGACAGTCACCCAGAGGAAACCCACGCAGACACAGAGAGAACACACCACACTCCTCACAGACAGTCACCCGGAGGAAACCCACACAGACACAGGGAGAACACACCACACTCCTCACAGACAGTCACCCGGAGCGGGAATCGAACCAACAACCTCCAGGCCCCTGGAGCTGTGTGACTGTGACACTACCTGCTGTGCCACTGTGCCACTCTTTATATATCAACAGTTAGATTTAAAATGTGATTCACGTTAATCATACGTTACTAAAAAGAGCACTTCTGAAATTAATTACATCTGTCTGTTATGATTTATTTGTAATTGTATATTCTCTAAATCAGGGGTTCTCAAACTGGTACTGAAGCAGCCAGTATGCCAGGTTACCTTGAATAAATTACTACTTAATTAAAGGATTAATTAAAAACTGAAATAGTTTTCATAATTACGCTTTAATTCTGCTTCTGTTTGTGTAGAAAAAAAAAACACTGGCAAGGAAATAAACAGTAAATCAGTACGTCTGTCAGGGAAGTTCTGCGCCTCGTTCACCCACTGATACAAGAGCTGAGAGCCACTGTGAACAACTGCCCCAAGCGCCGTGCTGTTTTTACCTATAGTCTATTAAAGCACATTTTAAAATTAATCTCTCTTCACATCGTTATGTCTTTGAAAATGCTTATTTTCCTAAAATTATATGTTCTCATGAATTTGTAACTGTGTTAAAATATTCAGTGTAGGCCTAGTTATTTGTGTGCGCTCTATAAACTTTACTTCAGAATAACTGCATACACATTACACATATTCAAGCAGGACATTCATAGGATTGATCGGTGGTGCTTGGTCTAAGTTTGAGAAACACTGCTCTAAAAGAATTCCCATAAACTGGTGGTGCTGTTTCACTAAATACACTGAAACACTTTTACGTTACTTAAGAAGAACTACATCAACATCACTGCTTCCCAACTGCACACTTAATAGTAATTCTAACTAGTGTTTGAGTATGTAACATTTAGGATGGTTACAATCATCAAAGTTCCACACTGCACATGTTTTTGGAGTATGGTACTGGTGGATATTATTGTCCCACAATCCAACAGGAAACACAAAAGGAGGAGCTTCTCAGGTCTGGAAGATCTGGGCTATGTTCCAAATAGTGTGTCACTCCCTACACAGATTATAAAACTAATACAACTCCCAGATAGTGTACTTAATGCTAGACATAAGAACATGATTATACTGAATAAAAATGGTTTCATGATCTGATAAACAATGCAATATAATGCTAGACATAAGAACATGATTATACTGAATAAAAATGGTTTCATGATCTGATAAACAATGCAATATAATGCTAGACATAAGAACATGATTATACTGAATAAAAATGGTTTCATGATCTGATAAACAATGCAATATTTTGTTGCAGAAACTATGATTTTATCACCTACACTGTGCACTATGCAGTGTGGAGGGAGATATTTGAGATTTGAAAAAAAGGCTAGTGTTGCAGGTGCATTTTAGTATGACGCATGTTGTCATAGAAAGATTTTATCACGTCCTGTTAGTAAGGAACAGAGTAGTATGTTATTATTTTGTGTACTAGTCTACTGAACTCACTTTTAATTTTGTTTAATACATAGTATATACTGTAGAATATTATATATATATATATATCATAGTATAGTTTATAATAGAATATAATAAAATATAGTAGTACACAATTAAGGTGGGGCGGCACGGTGGCACAGCAGGTAGTGTCGCAGTTACACAGCTCCAGGGGCCTGGAGGTTGTGGGTTCGATTCCCGCTCCGGGTGACTGTGGAGACTGGAGTGTTGTGTGTTCTCCCTGTGTCTGCGTGGGTTTCCTCCGGGTGACTGTGAGGAGTGTGGTGTGTTCTCCTTGTGTCTGCGTGGGTTTCCTCTGGGTGACTGTCTGTGTGGTGTGTTCTCCTTTTGTCTGCGTGGGTTTTCTCCGGGTGACTGTCTGTGAGGAGTGTGGTGTGTTCTCCCTGTGTCTGCGTGGGTTTCCTCCGGGTGCTCCGGTTTCCTCCCACAGTCCAAAAACACACGTTGCAGGTGGATTGGCAACTCAAAAAGTGTCCATAGGTGTGAGTGAATGTGTGTGTGTGTCTGTGTTGCCCTGTGAAGGACTGGCGCCCCCTCCAGGGTGTATTCCTGCCTTGCGCCCAATGATTCCAGGTAGACTCTGGACCCACCGCGACCCTGAATTGGATAAGGGTTACAGATAATGAATGAATGAATGAACAATTAATGTGCAGCCACTGTTTTCTGATAATAATAGTGTTACACAAGCACAAAACACTGCCATTTCTAATCTTATGGAGCTTACATTTGGGTTCACCAATGAACACAGGGGGAATATACCAAACTCCTCACAAACCCACAACCTCAGGTTCCTGGAGCTCCAAGTCTTTGAAGATGGAATGATATATTTGAGGAGAAAAAATGGCTGTTGTTCTTACGTGGCTGCAGTTAAACTTGTCTGTAAGTGTGAATTGCCACAGAAACTCACATGTGACTTGAGTTGTTCAATACTTTCAATGTGTTTACTTTCAGGCACATGCAGTTAGCAGGAAGGTTCCCAGCTAAATAATCTTAAAGACTAAAAATAAGTCAGTATTACCCACCTGTGGAGGAAGAATTGCGTAATATCCTCATCTTGGTTCATGATGTTATACTTTTGGAGGGCTCTTTGCCAATTTTCTTCCTTGAGCAGGGAGAGGAATCCTAGCCTAAACACTGTTGTTACATTCTTGCCACCTATATCCAAGCTTGCTGGTCCTGATTATGTCACTGTGTTAAGAGCCTACAAAAAGTGTTCAAATGCATAAAGTCATTATTTGTGAATTTCATGGTGATTAACATTTGTTAATATTAAATTAATATCTGTAAGCTTGCAACATATTTTCAAAGATGTTTTACATTCTCTGTCAATTAATAGAAACTAAATACTGTGCAGACGGTCATGGATCAGAGGTCTCCCCTGGAGGTGTGGGTTGTGTATGAGGGTTCTCTATATGACCCCTCATGGTGTCTTAGATAAAAACCATCCAATTAGTGTTGAGCTCATTGTATTATTCATAAAAGCACAGAATCGTCTCACAGCATTTGCTTTGGTTAGAGTTTGGGAAATCATCCATTAGTGCACTGTTTTAATCTGTGAGGTTAATAAGGCAGATGAGGACACACTTTGGGATATACTGGGTGAAAGGAAGGCTGGTTGAATGCAGTCATTACATGCATTAATGCTGTCACACTGTTTCATCTGTGTTGAATAATACTATAAGCACACCAGGCCATATCAGCAGATGCATATGAGCCAATGTCCATGTTAAGCACCTTAAAATGACACAGTATGGCTTATTTAAGAGGTGAAGCAGTGACACATTAGCTCGCATAGTTTGCTACCCCACTGCAAACAGAAACAAGTCGTGGATATTAAAAGCTGGAGTGCTTGCTTATAACATATTATGAGCTATTACAGTTTTATTACCTATTAATAAGACACAGTCCTACGAAATGTCAAAATAGAAACAGAGAGTAAGGTGTGGGCTGAAATTCTTAAGCAATAAAACTACAATGGTAATAATATCAAATAATAATAATAATATAATTAGGCCCAGATATGTGTGAGCCCAGACTGTCTGAACTCTATAATAACTTGTAGAGTCATGAGTCTAAATTTAAGAATACAGTGATATTGTGCTTATCTTGACCTGCTCAGTTAGGAACTTAGCCTCAGTCCTATGTGTGAGATTGTGAGAAATGGAGTCTGAGAAGAAGACATCTGTCTTCACTTGAATTCCTTTCATAATTTAATACAGTTTCATTTCAATTAGACTTTCAATTCAATTACCGGCTGAGCAAGAGGACAACTGTAGAGTTTTGCTCAATGAAAAGCAGCTCTTTACACACTGCTGGCTTGCTATGGAAAACTCTCTCTGTGTGTGTGTGTGTGTGTGTGTGTGTGTGTGTGTGTGTCTACTCTGACAAGGGCACACTGTGATGGTCCATAAAGTTTGAACATAGGATCTCCAAAACGACAGGTCTTGAGAGGTGTCCGCAGTACCAAACGTGATATCTGATACTCTCTATCAGACCCAGCATTAATATTTTCAACAATCTGTGGTATACAAGCTTCTGAGGAACAGACAGTCTAGCCTGCACCATAATCATGTCCCCAGTTCACTGGTTGTCCTTCACTGGACCACTTTTGGTAACCAATTTCGCTCATGTCTAACTCGCTTGTCCGTTTCTCCTTCTTCCAACTGCAACACATCAACTTTAAGAACTGAATGTTCACTTGTTGCCTTATATACCCCACCCCTTCACAGTTACCACCATAAAGAGCCAATGAATGTCACTCACTTCACCTCTGAGTGCTTTTTAAACTTGTGGCTGATCGGTGTGTGTGTAGGTTCTAGAGAAGTTTCCCCCAACCAAGGTCCCTACACATGCCAATGATACGTTACTCACATAAGCAGCTATGCACCTAAGCCGCAGGTGTCTTCATAAATGAGTATTTGATATATGATGACTGACATGCATAAGGAAGGAGAAAGTATCAAAAATAAGAGTTTCCAAAATAGATATTCAATTACAACATTGCAGCTTCCAGCTTTGAATCTCAAATCAGCTCAACACTGCGGGTCTGGAAAATGGTGGAACCTTCAAGAGTCTGTTGCTGTTGCTGAAAATTAGTAACTGTGAACTCACAAAGCAAAACGGGACTGAGAAGAATTTCATCTAAAGATAATGACCCTAATCACACTGCATGAAGATCAAAAAATACTTTTTCAAAAAAAGAAGCTACTTGTTCTCAGCAAAAAAGGACATAGGCAGACTGGCATCATGTGTAAATGTAAACAGTTCACTAAAACACTACACCTACTAAAACGTTGTCATTTGTATGCTGATGACCCTTTGCTTCATCAATTCCTAGTTATCTTACATTTGTTAAGGGAGCTCGTATCCACTGGTGGTGTTCTTTCACATACATTCAAACCCCCAGTCACAATTATCACAAATGTACCCTCACGCCCCTTGTGTGCAAGGCTTTAGGGTATCACTATTCTGTTATTTTCCTCAACGTTGGTGCTCACGAGCGCACTAGATGTGCCCCTCTTGGACATCTGCATCATACATTTGTTTGTGAAGAGAATTATTCATGTTCCACTGGGAGCCTGTGACATTCCTCATAGAAACCATTAACAAGATGCCTCAGAAAGTGGAGAAACTTTAAGACTTTAAGAGTAAATATAAATACAATACATACTTCCCAAATAAATAAATGGAACACTTAAGCAACACAATGTAACTCCAAGTCAATCACACTTCTGTGAAATCAACCTGTCCTGTGAGGAAGCAACACCTGCCGTTGTGCAAATGGAACCGACAACAGGTAGAAATGAGAGGCAATAGCAAGACAACCCCAATTAAGAGTGGTTCTGCAGGTGGTGACCACAGACCATTCCTCTGTTCTGATCCTTTCTGCCTGATGTTTTGGTCACATTTGCATTTTTTCATTGCTCTCAGCCCTAGAGGAAGCATGAGGCGGTGTCTATAACACACAGGAGATGCTCAGGTGGTGCAGCTCATGCAGGATGGCACATTAGTGCGAGCTGTGGCAAGAAGGTTTACTGTGTCTGTCAGAATTGTCCAGAGCATGGCGGAGATACCAGGAGACAGGCCAGTACACCAGGAGATGTGGAGGGGGCCGTAGGAGGACAACCCAGCAGCAGGACTGCTACCTCTTCCTTTGTGCAAGGAGGAACAGGAGGAGCAGTGCCAGAGCCCTGCAAAATGACTTCCAGCAGGCCATTAATAGCCATGTTTCTGCCCAAACTGTCAGAAACAGACTCCATGAGGGTGGTAAGGGCCCGATGTCCACAAGTGGGACTTGTGCTTACAGCCCAACACCGTGCGGGGCGATTGGCATTTGCCAGAGAGTCCTGTGCTCTTCACGGGTGAGAGCAGGTTCACACTGAGCACGTGTGACAGAAATGACAGAGTCTGGAGATGCTGTGGAGAACGTTCTGCTGTCTACAACATCCTCCAGCACGACTGGTTTGGCATTGGGTCAGTTATGGTGTGGGGAGGCATTCCTTTGAAGGGTTGCACAGCCCTCCATGTGCTAGCCAGAGGTACCCTGACCGCCATTAGGTACCGGGATGAGTTCCTCATACCCATTGTGAGACCATATGCTTGTGCAACGGGCCCTGGATTCCTATTGATGCATGACAATGCTAGGCCTCATGTGGCTGAAGTGTGTCAGCGGTTCCTGCATGATGAAGGCATTGATGCTATGAACTGGCCTGCCTCTTCCCCAGACCTGAGTCCAATCTGGGACATCCGCTGCCGCCTCATCAGGAGCATGCCCAGGCATTGTAGGGAGGTCATATGGCTCATGGAGGCCACACACACACACTATTGAGTCTCATTTTAACTTGTCTTGATGAATTTCCACTGAAGTTGGATCAGCCTGTAATTTGACATTCCATTTTTATTTTGAGTAAGATTCCAAATCCAGACCTCCATGGGATAATAATTTTGATTTACATTGATCATTTTTATTATATTTTGTTCTCAACCCATTCAACTATATGAACAGAATGGAAGATTTTCAATTAGAATTTATTGAGATCTAGGGTGTGTTATTTTAGTGTTCCCTTTATTTTTTGAGCAGTGTACTTACATAAAAACCTGATCAATATATGGTCCTGATCAAAACCTGATCTATATATTTAGACGTCTAATAAAACACTGTAATGTTAGGCCCAATTTGGCTTTAAACCTTGGGGTTTTACATTTAAGTCGTCTTAAAGGGTGAAAGTGTCCCAATCTGTACTTAAAATTTCAACCCCTTGAACCCTTGAACCTCTTTTACTCACCCTTTTACAAAGACATCAAATGTCAAACTGCACATCAACTTTGCTGAAGTTTAGGATTTTAAGTGAATTAAGTTTTAAGGCTGGTTTTTCCATATATATATATATATATATATATATATATATATACAAATTACAAATGTTCTTTAAAAAAACATATATACACCTGCATCCCACTTGTACTGAACACTGCAAATATCCCACTTGTGTACTGCACACTTATTATGTAAAATATATACTATGTAATAATATTAAAAGTGTGAGTTCAGCAGGCTAGTACATGATGTTAACATACTACACCATTTCATTCAGGACGTGATAAACTGTGGCTATGACACCCTATGTCATCCCAAGCTGCAGCTGCATTGTGGTCCACTATTTTTTTTCAAAGACTGAAGATCCAATATCTCCCTCCACACTGTGTAGTGCAGAATGCAGGTCATAAAGTAATGTTTTCTGCACTAAAATAGTGCATTGTATGTCAGGTAATAATACCATTTAGATTTGATATAAGCTTCATGTCCCTCTATCTAACATTTAGTGCATAGAGTGTAGTAGATGTGCCATGATCTCTTGCTGGGCCTGGGTGGGGGAGAGAATGCCTTGGAACAGGAGGAGTGCTCTAGAGTCACAGAGTAAAGGAGTGTTTATGGCAAAAGGAGCACTGTGGAACTCTCGTATTCTAAATAGTTTGTATTGCCTACATTCAGAAAATGTTGTATAATTCCATAAAACTGTGTTGTATCTGCTGTATCTTTATTGTATCTGCTTAAACATGTGTTATGTGTCTTTCAAGACCCCGGTGAATCTGAAAATTCAAGGACATTGCTACTCTGTTATTCCAAACACCCAATAACACATCATGTACCCCTAAAATAATAGGCACTTTTTGTTTCTTGGCTGAGCGGCATTGTGGCACAGCGTTGAGTGTCGCTGTCACAAAGCTCCAGGGTCCTGGGGTTGTGGGTTCAATGCTGTGTTCTCATTGTGCCCACGTGTGTGTGTGTGTGTCGCCCAAGGACTGGCTCTCCTCCAGGGTGTGTTCCTGCCTTGCGCCCAATGATTCTGTGTAGACTCCGGACCCACCGCTTACAGACAATGAATAAATATATGTTTTATTTATTTATTTATTTATTTATTTGGGGGGGGACTTTTACTGTATTTAAGGTTCTCACTTGGAACCTAATGAGGGATACAAAAGCCTTAAAGTGAACAAATATATTGGCTCAAGTGTCTACATCAATTTAAGCCATGAATGATCATTCTACTCTTTGTAGATTTTAGGACTTTGGGTTTTATTTCTAGGTGCCCTAAAACCCAGACTTCTATATGAGACGTGGAAGGAAAACCAACTTCTAAAACTAAGCAAAGCTATTTTCATTTAGTTCAGAATGTAAAGCTTAAACTGAGAACATAATAAGCAACTGTAAAATAAAAAAAATCAAGGGAAGTGCACAGTGTACAGTGTAGGAATATAGTATACACACAGATGTCTCTCTGTCTGTCTCTCTTTCTCTCTCCCTATGGTTTGGGCACTGAGCCACTAAAAAGGTGAGACCCACTCCTATAAATCCCTAGTCACCTGATAAATTCCTGTTTTTATTAACAGCACTGAGGCAAACACACACTGATGTATATTTATCTCTGGCTGCAGTGCTTCCTGAAGGCTGTGGAAGAAGGAGGCTGCCACTCAGGTAATTAATGAGTGGACTGTAGATGTGAAACGAGGACAGGTTGAGAGTGGCCAGGTTCCTACATAAGACAAGTCATTTTAAAGCCCTCCATCTTATTCAGAATCTGTCCAGTAACACGGTTGTGTGTTAATTTAATAAGAACATTCCAGACTCAATCCAAGGAACATACTTTATTGCAGCTCCGCAACATCGCTAGGCATTTTAATAGACTGTAGGTTGTGTGTTATTGTTGAAATATAATGCTGTAGATAAAGCTGTGTTTGGACGTGTTGATGACACCACTGGGCCACGTGCCACTTTATTCCTCACATTATTCATATCCAAAAGAAAAATATAGCGCCATAATCCAAAGAGTCAAAAGATCAGCAATTTAAATCTTGTTTTGATTAAGCAATGTCTTAAGAAACTACAAGAAACAGGCTTGTGTTCATTTTTCCTGGACTGAACCCAGCTCTAAACTGTCAACATTCATTCTTTCCAGGGATGAGAATTTACACACAGCTCTGCTGGTCATCCTCAAGGCCTCTCAGTGTCCTCCAAAGCATTTCTATTGGAGATATTTCACAGCCTGGTACAGAGGTTTAGAACTGCCCTCTTACCTTCTAAGCATCATGAAAGAGTGTAAAAAAAAAAGTTACTGAAAACATCAGCATTGGGAAGGTCACCTCCATTTAAACTTTGATATCCCCAACCTTTTAACTGCTTAATTTGAAAATAAATATAAAAAGGCTTCCTTGTAAGAATGCTTTATTCATATCGTGTTGTAAATGCTTATATAACACTTAGTTCCAGCAAGTGATTTTGACTGGACAAGAGACATTCCATGAGCGCGGATGTAGATTAAAACAGCAATGGATCTATTGTCTCTACATCTATCAGTCCACATTATAGGTGTGTATTATTAATTAGAGTTGGGTATAAAGGGAGGAGGGGTGTATAGCAGTGGCGATTGCTCTAAGACTGCAAGGGAAGCTCAGCTTCCCCTAAAATGTCAAAAAATAAGTGATCAAATATATACTGTTGTGTGTACATGTCATTGAATAAATACGCCCTACAACGTGCTCAACTTTTGTTCAGAATCAGCTTCTTATCACTGGTAAAGACACGGCTTTCCTCTCAATCATTCCCGCAGCTTCACAGTGCTTTAAACAGTGAGGACACTGAGCGTCCACAGAGTTCAATAGCGAAGCAGCGAAGTGCAGCGAAACGAGACGAGTGATTGGATAAATGCTGGGCTTTGTCCCGCCCATCGGACGCTCAGCGTCTCTGGGGGTCTATGGGGCAGTGGGCTGGCCTCGGCTGGCCCGGACGCTCAGCTTCTGCATGATGATTGAATGATCTGTCTGAGGCTGAATCCCTTTTTGATTGACAGCGAAATGAGCAAATCAGTGATCCTTTGGTGTAAAGATCCGTGGGAGCACAGGCGGACACACTTCACATGGGCCAAGGCCGTTTAAGCAGCCTAGCTCTGCTGGCCATTGAGAGGACACTAGTCAAGTCCCTGGAACGAGGGTAGAATTTACGTATAAATAAACCGACACATTTTATGATGTAGGCCGAAATTGAGCTTCCCCTCCTTGAAAGACCAGCATCCGCCACTGGTGTATAGCATCAGCAACAGTGCTGGACTACAGTTGGGTTTAAATCCATACACTGATAAATGTACTTTATACAAAGTGGTAACATACACAAAGTAGCAAACTAGTGTGCACACTCTTAAAAATTCCGGGTGCTAAAAAATTTGTGATGTCATAAAAAACTATTTTGGTTCCAAAAAGAGACATTTTTTATTGCATAATTGCTAATATTTAAAAGTGTTATTCACACACACACCTCATCCCTCAAAGAACCCTTTGTATCACCTTTATGTTTAAGAGTGAAGGATAATGTATATGTCTTATTTGACAAGAGTCCAGTCCCAGTACAGTTGTTATTATTATTAAATGCTGCATGTAGAATTGTAGGTGGATTGGCGACTCAAAAGTGTCCATAGGAGTGTGTGTGTGTGTTGCCCTGTGAAGGACTGGCGCCCCCTCCAGGGTGTATTCCTGCCTTGCGCCCAATGATTCCAGGTAGGCTCTGGACCCACCGCGACCCTGAACTGGATAAGGGTCACAGATAATGAATGAATGAATGAATGTAGAATTGTTTTATAAAAGCAATGACACTCACAGTCATGCTGTTACAGAATATCAGCACAGCTGTGATTATCTTCAGTACACACAGCGCCAGGACAGCAACTGAAGGTTAGGTTCTTTGCTAAATGCCATCTCAGCAGTGGATGTTAAAGGAGGAGACACTGCTGTTCCTTCACTTCCACCACCCCCTAATTTTCCTGATAGTCAAGGGGACTGACCCCGAGGCCCCTTGGTTCCAAGCCTACTTCTCTAAGCTTTAGGCTACATCTGCCCTCATTGTAATAAGTTATTATTGTCATACCGCCTTTGTTTTATGCAACTGTATATGTCAGATGTGATAAGCTATTGTTTATGCTATTTAAAGTATGTATGTATGTATATAACGTATGCCCAATATAAACCTTACAAATACTGGATGCCTGGGTATGGAAAAAGCCATTGTCTTCTCCAGTATGTAAACACGCCCCCTGCAGGCCTGGAGTAAAGGACACACAGTGAACACGTTACTGCACTAATACATTAACGTAATAAAAGTCCTTCACAGTGTTCATTGTACTAGGAGCAAGGAGCATGACCATTGCCCCACTATGTCTATTATTAAAGAGAAAAGAGCAGCAGTGTTTGGAAACATCTGCAACGTATCCAGAAAAGAGAACAACCAAACTACTGTAGCCTTTTCTGTCAAAACAAAATTCCAGAAAATTCATCCCTCCCATCATCAGCAGGGTCATGTGACTGTCTGTTATTCTTAGAGAAGATGAACGCTATTGGTTATGACATCATAATTTCATATTGACTTCACGTAACTAATAACAAACACACACTCACACTTATTTTTACTGAAATGTCAGAACACGAAGTCATAATGTATCTACTGCCAAAACAAAACCTTGTATCTTCATCACGGTTTGAAAATGGAAGTTGTCCTTTACTTTGTGTCTTGGAATACATTTTTAATTATTATTATTATTTGTTATTACTTCCGCTGTAAAGTTATGACAAGGCAATGTGATGATTTGCTCTGACAGTGAGGGTGTGTTAGTACTGTATATGCAAATTAGAGATGCACTGATCAGGAAGCTTTATGACCTACAAGTATTTCTTTGATATAGATATTTGTATTAGTCCCACGTGGTACACTCTTAACATATACATAGTGCTGTATGTTTTGTATAAAAAGAAGAAATAAGGAGCTCCTGAATGGTGCAGTGGGCTAAGAAATGGCTTGGAGGAAACATATGTTTCACCCACTCTGGCTGGTGGCAGTGTATGTGACTGGGGGAAATACTTGCTAATGGAGTGCAGCTGGTGACAACTTGTAAGAAAATTAGGAAGAAAACCAATGTTATAAAAAGAAAAGAATTAAACATTTTGTAGTTCATTCATTCATTATCTGTAACCCTTATCCAATTCAGGGTCGCGGTGGGTCCAGAGCCTACCTGGAATCATTGGGCGCAAGGTGGGAATACACCCTGGAGGGGGCGCCAGTCCTTCACAGGGCAACACAGACGCACACATTCACTCACACACTCACACCTACGGACACTTTTGAGTCGCCAATCCAGTCCGCCAACGTGTGTTTTTGGACTGTGGCAGGAAACCGGAGCACCTGGAGGAAACCCACGCAGACACAGGGAGAACACACCAACTCCTCACAGACAGTCACCCGGAGCGGGAATTGAACCCACAACCTCCAGGTCCCTGGAGCTGTGTGACTGCGACACCTACCTGCTGCACCACTGTGCCGCCATTTTGTAGTTCTGGTTATGGTTAATTTATTAAACTTATTAAATTACAATTATTATTTTGATAATTATTTGCCAAGTGTCACTATCCAAACTTACAACAAAACAGGTTTATTGTGGCAAATTAAAAGTACTTTAAAAATCTAAATGTACAAAATAAAACCACACCCCACACCCACACTAAAGCATATAGACGTTATATATGCAGTCATCTCACATCGTGAACAATAGCATTCACATTGATATCCGATCCATAAATCTCTCTCAGCGTCCCACAGCGCAGGTGTGGCTCTATTATCCGAGGCGACCTTAAGAAAAAGAAAAATGATGGTGCGTTGTTCCCATTGATTAGGACTTCCATTACAGAATATCCATAGCATGTCTGCGTGATGAAGTGCTGTTCATTGTTAATCTTAGCAGGTAGTCTCTGTCACATGACGTTACCCCTGTCCTCCTGCGCCAGCCTCTCTTCCTTAATCACGTCAGCTGTCCCATATTCCAAAATTAAAGGAACACTCCCTCATTTGTCAATTTAATCTCTGTCTGCTGCATCTCTAGAGTACACTCCACAGGCCGTTACCACAGACAGTTGTTTTGATGTGTTTCCACATGCTTAGTTAGACAAGAGCAAACTGTGGACTCGTTGACTCAGCTGCCCATTGGTGTGAATATTTATGCTAATGTCATTCAGTCACATGCTACAATACGCACCGCAGACAACTCCTCTGTCTTCCTATGCATCGTAGTGGGTTATATTGTTTTATTTATTATACCCTGAGTCCGTCTTTTGCTCTGCATACTTCATTAACCCCCACCTGACAACCAGTGACACTAAGTTGCTTAAACTCCAGCTGTACTGCTGTGTCTGATCCACTCATTCCATACTAACACACCACCACCATGTCAGCGTCACTGCAATGCCAAGGAGCTGGGATTTTTTTTAAATATCTACAGTGCTGTTGCTTTCTCTGTGATGGTTTTGTGGGAGTCCTGCCTTCAGCCCCCAGCTTGTAATGGGGGGGCACTTAGCAAATTGTGGAATCGGTCATGACTAAATTGGAGGTCAAATAAATAATAAATAATAAGAGGACGTTTTTTAAGAGTGTATGTTTCACAGAGTGTAGACAGAGGTGATTATCACATTAATGAACCCGACTTGTTTATTTATCGTCACAGAAAACACCCATGATGCCGACCTGACACTTTCACTTTTTATTTTTCCGCTGTATTGATTTTTCTCTTCTGCTGTTCAGACGACTATGTGGTCATCCATCATATCAAAGCAAAGGCCTGTCCCACCGAGACTCTCGCAGGGCCGGGATGTGACAGGATAAGTGGGAGAAGCTCAGGCTGGGCCTTTGACCCATTTGAGACTTGATTCATGGACGGCATGGAGAGGTAAGTCATCAGAGTAATTCAGTTCCCCTGCATGGCCCTCTGAGAGAGAGAGAGAGAGAGAGAGAGAGAGAGAGAGAGAGAGAGAGAGAGAGAGAGAGAGAGAGAGAGAGAGAGGGACATGTGTCAGGGTGGGGCACCGCGTCCATTTCTGTCAGAATGTGATTTCCTACCTCATCTAGATGACCCTTGACCACAGTGCCTTGTCCCATTCCTGTTTTTTTTCCCACTCTCTCTCTCTCTCTCTCTCTCTCTCTCTCTCTCTCTCTCTCTCTGTCTTTTATGTGTGTTTTGGCAGTAAAGTGATAATGTGTTTTTTTTTTTTTTTCTGTACTCAGGGCATTGAGCTACTTTATGACTATGGAATGACACTGTGTTCCTTACAAGTCCTTTTAAAAATGATTTATCCTGCATGGTCTCACTCAGGACAGGAACCCAATCTGCAGTTAAAGTGCTGAAGGAGAAAATGGAAGATAAAAACCATAGCCGAAGAACACTGATTAACACATCAACATCGACTCTAAAATGGGTCTATATGTGTCTGTCAGCTTGAAGAGATAGTTCGGTGTATTATCAGATCTAACTCATCAAATGTAAGTCATCATCTGACATGCATCTGGTGTCGAAAGTTTGGTTTGTAGTGTCTCAGTGAGACTCGTGGTTAAAAGGAATTTCCACAAATGTTTCAAAGTAAAAGAACCAGTAGCCCACTCGTGCCTCTCATTTTCATGTGTAATGCTCATTCATCCATTCATTCATTCATGCAGCATCCCATGTCCCGTGTGTGTGTGTGTGAGAAAGAGAGGGAGAGAGAGAGAGAAAGAGAGTGTGCATGCATGTTTGTCTGTTAGAGAATGTATGAGTGTGTTTATCACTAGAAGCCCCGAGAGCCGGTTCTGACAGATATGAATATCCCTCGGCTGAGAAGTGTTTGTGTGTGTGTTTGTGTGTGTGTGTGTGAGAGACAGAAAGAGAGAGAGAGAAAGAGAGAGAGAGCAAGAGAGAGAGATGGGTGTGTGTGATGTCATGACAGAACTGTAAACATTTATTACACTCAGCAACAGGCAGGGGGAGCCCAGGAGACCAAAAAAAGCCAATTTTTACATAGTATGTGTTAAATTCATATTATAATTAATTTGGGTTATCCACAGAATAGAAGTATCTACTAAAGTACACCTAGATACTAGTTTACTTTTAGTAAAGCTAAAGTACAAAATAAAACATACATGTTTTGTACTCGGGCGACACGGTGCCGCAGCAGGTAGTGTCGCAGTCACACAGCTCTAGGGACCTGGAGGTTGTTGGTTCGATTCCTGCTCCGGGTGACTGTCTGTGAGGAGTGTGGTGTGTTCTCCTTGTGTCTGCGTGCGTTTCCTCCGGGTGACTGTCTGTGAGGAGTGTGGTGTGTTCTCCCCGTGTCTGCGTGGGTTTCCTCCGGGTGACTGTCTGTGAGGAGTGTGGTGTGTTCTCCCCGTGTCTGCGTGGGTTTCCTCCGGGTGACTGTCTGTGAGGAGTGTGGTGTGTTCTCCCCGTGTCTGCGTGGGTTTCCTCCGGGTGACTGTCTGTGAGGAGTGTGGTGTGTTCTCCCCGTGTCTGCGTGGGTTTCCTCTGGGTGACTGTCTGTGAGGAGTGTGGTGTGTTCTCCCTGTGTCTGCGTGGGTTTCCTCCGGGTGACTGTCTGTGAGGAGTGTGGTGTGTTCTCCCTGTGTCTGCGTGGGTTTACTCCGGGTGACTGTCTGCGAGGAGTGTGGTGTGTTCTCCCTGTGTCTGCGTGGGTTTCCTCCGGGTGACTGTCTGTGAGGAGTGTGGTGTGTTCTCCCTGTGTCTGCGTGGGTTTCCTCTGGGTGACTGTCTGTGAGGAGTGTGGTGTGTTCTCCCTGTGTCTGCGTGGGTTTCCTCCACGTCACTGTCTGTGAGGAGTTTGTGTCTTCTCCCTGTGTCCGCATGGTTGTCCACTGGTTACCTCCCACAGTCCAAAAACACACGTTGGTAGGTGGATTGGCGATTCAAAAGTGTCCATAGGTGTGAGTGTGTGAGTGAATGTGTGTGTATGTCTGTGTTGCCCTGTGAAGGACTGGCGCCCCCTCCAGGGTGTATTCCCACCTTGCGCCCAATGATTCCAGGTAGGCTCTGGACCCACCGCGACCCTGAACTGGATAAGGGTTACAGATAATGAATGAATGAAATTAATGTTTTGTACTCAAATTGTCCATACTTACATCTTAAGAATAATTGTATAAACTAACGGCCACTTTAGTCCCAGGTATTTTAAAAATAATTTACTTAGACACACACACACACACACACACACATACTAGAAGTACACTGATAGCACTAAGAATGATCCACCATCCACATAGTACCTGCTCTATGGTGGTCCTTTTGGGGTCCTGACCATTGAAGAACAGGGAAAATATGATCTAACAAAGTATGCAGAGCTACCGGACTATAATTTGTAACTGTACAAAGTGCCCCTATGTGGTCAGTAACGGTGATAAAATGGACATAGAAGATGTTTTAATGTTTTTGGCTGCTCTGTTTGAGTGGAAAACACTGGAATACTACTGTGGCTTAGAGCGATGTTTTTGTTGACATGGACGTGTGCTTCTGGTGTTTACAAAGTCCACGTGGGCGAGGGCCGTGACGGCGCTTTGACGCGCTCATGACCGCGATGGGGTCGGCTGCTGTGGACGTGGACAATGGAGGACACTGTGGGCCAAGAGAAAGAGCACATGATCTGCATTTGGGCCCCTGGCACAGCGCTGGTTCTTTTCTATTAGGTTTATCTCCGGATCCAAAGGATGACGCCTGCTTTCTGCTTCAGTATGGTTATGGGAACTGTGATGTGTGTTTACCAATGCCTGTTGTCCGGGGGCCACACTGTGCCTCGGTGGGACACAATAGTGGACAGTGTGCTCGTCTGAAGGACGCCATTCTCTCAGCATGGGTGCATGACTCCCTTTTACTACATGACCTTCCAAGGCCCACCCCCAAAACATGAGGGAGGGCTGAGGATCCCCTCCTGCCCCGGGACTCGTAACCTCACTGAACCCCCCGCTTAAACACACAACACACACACACACACTTAGAGCCCCACGGCCTGTCAATAGAGCCTCTGTTCGGCCTGTTGGCTTCACACTGCCGGGTGCGAGCAGTGCACAGATCTGTTTTGTTCCTCTTGTAAATTTTGTTCTTTAAGCCTCGGACATAAACAAGAGAAGAACGGGGAGAGGGGCAGAGAGGAGAATAACGAGAGAGAGAGAGAGAGAGAGAGAGAGAGAGAGAGAGAGAGAGAGAGAGAGAGAGAGAGAGGGAAAATAAAGGCCTGACAGTGACGCTCCATCCGTGTGTGAACTACAGCATTCATGGACTCATGTGACTCGAACAACAGGCCTTTGCTTCAGGCCCAGCTCATTATGAGAGACAAATGAGATTACGCAGGCCAATCGCCGCACTTATTTTCATTTGCCCGCATCATTTGATGAACTCTGCTCTGGACGAGAGGCCAGGGAGAGGAGGAGGAGGAAGCGTGCCTGCTGTGTGCTCAGAGACACCACTGTTTTGTTCCATCCGTGTTAAAATGACCCAGCTGACACACTTTCTTGTGAACTGTCATGAAATATCAGAAAAGACATGCTCGGTGTCTGTGGTTTCATTTGGGTTTTACAGTAGAGGATAGTGGACGCTGTAAACATCAGTCAGTTTGATGATTGTACAACTTCTGGAAGCACTTCATCCTGATCAGAGTCATCGTGGATTCAGAACCTACCCTGAATCACTGGGCGCAGGTCAGGGACACATCACAGGGAGGCACACACTCACTCGGTCACTCACAAACAAACACATACACACACACACACACCCCTGTGGATGATTTCACACACTCGCCCAGTCATTTACATAGTAAAATTATCAGATAATTTCACACACTCACCCAGTCACACACACACTCATCTGTGGACAATTTCACACACTCACCCAGTCACACACACACACACATCTGTGGACAATTTCACACACTCAGCCAGTCACACACACACACACATCTGTGGACAATTTCACACTCTCAGCCAGTCTCACACACACACACACATCTGTGGACAATTTCACACATTCACCCAGTCACACACACACACACATATCTGTGGACAATTTCACACACTCACCCAGTCACACACACACACACATATCTGTGGACAATTTCACACACTCACCCAGTCACACACACACACACATCTGTGGACAATTTCACACACTCACCCAGTCACACACACAAACACATATCTGTGGACAATTTCACACTCTCAGCCAGTCACACACACACACACATCTGTGGACAATTTCACACACTCACCCAGTCACACACACACACACACACATCTGTGGACAATTTCACACACTCAGCTAGTCACACACACACACACATCTGGGGACAATTTCACACACTCACCCAGTCACACACACACACACATCTGTGGACAATTTCACACTCACCCAGTCACACACACACACACACACATCTGTGGACAATTTCACACACTCAGCTAGTCACACACACACACACATCTGGGGACAATTTCACACACTCAGCCAGTCACACACACACACACATCTGTGGACAATTTCACACTCACCCAGTCACACACACACACACACACATCTGTGGACAATTTCACACACTCAGCTAGTCACACACACACACACATCTGGGGACAATTTCACACACTCAGCCAGTCACACACACACACATCTGTGGACAATTTCACACACTCAGCCAGTCACATACACACACACACACCATTGGACAATTTCTCATACTGACCCAGTCACACACACACACACATATCTGTGGACAATTTCACACACTCACCCGGTCACACACACACACACATCTGTGGACAATTTCACACACTCACCCAGTCACACACACACACACATCTGTGGACAATTTCACACACTCACCCAGTCACACACACACACACATCTGTGGACAATTTCACACACTCACCCAGTCACACACACACATACATCTGTGGACAATTTCACACACTCACCCAGTCACACACACACACACATCTGGGGACAATTTCACACACTCAGCCAGTCACACACACACACATCTGTGGACAATTTCACACACTCACCCAGTCACACACACACACACATCTGTGGACAATTTCACACTCACCCAGTCACACACACACACACACACATCTGTGGACAATTTCACACACTCAGCTAGTCACACACACACACACATCTGGGGACAATTTCACACACTCAGCCAGTCACACACACACACATCTGTGGACAATTTCACACACTCAGCCAGTCACATACACACACACACACCATTGGACAATTTCTCATACTGACCCAGTCACACACACACACACATATCTGTGGACAATTTCACACACTCACCCGGTCACACACACACACACATCTGTGGACAATTTCACACACTCACCCAGTCACACACACACACACATCTGTGGACAATTTCACACACTCACCCAGTCACACACACACACACATCTGTGGACAATTTCACACACTCACCCAGTCACACACACACATACATCTGTGGACAATTTCACACACTCACCCAGTCACACACACACACACATCTGGGGACAATTTCACACACTCAGCCAGTCACACACACACACATCTGTGGACAATTTCACACACTCAGCCAGTCACATACACACACACACACCATTGGACAATTTCTCATACTGACCCAGTCACACACACACACACACACATCTGTGGACAATTTCACACACTCACCCGGTCACACACACACACATCTGTGGACAATTTCACACACTCACCCAGTCACACACACACACACATCTGTGGACAATTTCACACACTCAGCCAGTCACATACACACACACACACCATCGGACAATTTCTCATACTGACCCAGTCACACACACACACACACACATCTGTGGACAATTTCACACACTCACCCGGTCACACACACACACACATCTGTGGACAATTTCACACACTCACCCAGTCACACACACACACACATCTGTGGACAATTTCACACACTCAGCCAGTCACATACACACACACACACCATCGGACAATTTCACATACTGACCCAGTCACACACACACACACACATCTGTGGACAATTTCACACACTCAGCCAGTCACACACACACACACACACATCTGTGGACAATTCCACACACTCACCTAGTCACACACACACACACACACATCTGTGGACAATTTCACACACTCAGCTAGTCACACACACACACACACATCTGTGGACAATTTCACACACTCAGCCAGTCACACACACACACACACATCTGTGGACAATTTCACACACTCACCTAGTCACATACACACACACACACCATCGGACAATTTCACATACTGACCCAGTCACACACACACACACACATCTGTGGACAATTTCACACACTCAGCCAGTCACACACACACATCTGTGGACAATTTCACACACTCACCTAGTCACACACACACACACACATCTGTGGACAATTTCACACACTCAGCCAGTCACATACACACACACACACCATTGGACAATTTCACATACTGACCCAGTCACACACACACACACACACATCTGTGGACAATTTCACACACTCAGCCAGTCACACACACACACATCTGTGGACAATTTCACACACTCACCAGGTCACACACACACACACATCTGTGGACAATTTCACACACTCACCAGGTCACACACACACACACACACATCTGTGGACAATTTCACACACTCACCAGGTCACACACACACACACACATCTGTGGACAATTTCACACACTCACCCAGTCACACACACACACATCTGTGGACAATTTCACACACTCAGCCAGTCACACACACACACGCATCTGTGGACAATTTCACACACTCAGCCAGTCACACACACACACACACATCTGTGGACAATTTCACACACTCAGCCAGTCACACACACACACACATCTGTGGACAATTTCACACACTCACCCAGTCACACACACACATACATCTGTGGACAATTTCACACACTCACCCAGTCACACACACACACACATCTGGGGACAATTTCACACACTCAGCCAGTCACACACACACACATCTGTGGACAATTTCACACACTCACCCAGTCACACACACACACACATCTGTGAACAATTTCACACTCACCCAGTCACACACACACACACACACATCTGTGGACAATTTCACACACTCAGCTAGTCACACACACACACACATCTGGGGACAATTTCACACACTCAGCCAGTCACACACACACACATCTGTGGACAATTTCACACACTCAGCCAGTCACATACACACACACACACCATTGGACAATTTCTCATACTGACCCAGTCACACACACACACACATATCTGTGGACAATTTCACACACTCACCCGGTCACACACACACACACATCTGTGGACAATTTCACACACTCACCCAGTCACACACACACACACATCTGTGGACAATTTCACACACTCACCCAGTCACACACACACACACATCTGTGGACAATTTCACACACTCACCCAGTCACACACACACATACATCTGTGGACAATTTCACACACTCACCCAGTCACACACACACACACATCTGGGGACAATTTCACACACTCAGCCAGTCACACACACACACATCTGTGGACAATTTCACACACTCAGCCAGTCACATACACACACACACACCATTGGACAATTTCTCATACTGACCCAGTCACACACACACACACACACATCTGTGGACAATTTCACACACTCACCCGGTCACACACACACACATCTGTGGACAATTTCACACACTCACCCAGTCACACACACACACACATCTGTGGACAATTTCACACACTCAGCCAGTCACATACACACACACACACCATCGGACAATTTCTCATACTGACCCAGTCACACACACACACACACACATCTGTGGACAATTTCACACACTCACCCGGTCACACACACACACACATCTGTGGACAATTTCACACACTCACCCAGTCACACACACACACACATCTGTGGACAATTTCACACACTCAGCCAGTCACATACACACACACACACCATCGGACAATTTCACATACTGACCCAGTCACACACACACACACACATCTGTGGACAATTTCACACACTCAGCCAGTCACACACACACACACACACATCTGTGGACAATTCCACACACTCACCTAGTCACACACACACACACACACATCTGTGGACAATTTCACACACTCAGCTAGTCACACACACACACACACATCTGTGGACAATTTCACACACTCAGCCAGTCACACACACACACACACATCTGTGGACAATTTCACACACTCACCTAGTCACATACACACACACACACCATCGGACAATTTCACATACTGACCCAGTCACACACACACACACACATCTGTGGACAATTTCACACACTCAGCCAGTCACACACACACATCTGTGGACAATTTCACACACTCACCTAGTCACACACACACACACACATCTGTGGACAATTTCACACACTCAGCCAGTCACATACACACACACACACCATTGGACAATTTCACATACTGACCCAGTCACACACACACACACACACATCTGTGGACAATTTCACACACTCAGCCAGTCACACACACACACATCTGTGGACAATTTCACACACTCACCAGGTCACACACACACACACATCTGTGGACAATTTCACACACTCACCAGGTCACACACACACACACACACATCTGTGGACAATTTCACACACTCACCAGGTCACACACACACACACACATCTGTGGACAATTTCACACACTCACCCAGTCACACACACACACATCTGTGGACAATTTCACACACTCAGCCAGTCACACACACACACGCATCTGTGGACAATTTCACACACTCAGCCAGTCACACACACACACACACATCTGTGGACAATTTCACACACTCAGCCAGTCACTCACACACACACACATCTGTGGACAATTTCACACAGTCACTCACACAGTAATATTTTTGACCAATTTCACACTCACACAGTCACTCACACACTCACACTTGTGGACAATTTCACACACTCAGCCAGTCACACACACACACACATCTGTGGACAATTTCACACACTCAGCCAGTCACTCACACACACACACACAATGGACAATTTCACACAGTCACTCACACAGTAATATTTTTGACCAATTTCACACTCACACAGTCACTCACACACTCACACTTGTGGACAATTTCACACTAGGTATATGATATAAAAAAGCAAGTGTGATGATTTAGACCTGCGAGTTCGATGGTAACTGGACGTATATTATTTTGTATTACGTATTAGCAACGATAGCTTCATAGCTCCAGTGCAAAGTTAAGAAGCAGAGTTCAGACACCAACCATGCCTCAGTTGATTGATTAAATCTGGACTAAATCTGAGTTCTCCTCACCTCTTGTTCTGCCACATGTTTGTACAGTGCCTACTGTCCAGGTTCCATCTCATTCGCCGTGAGAGAAAAAAGGTGACGGCTAAACCGCGTGGAGAAGTGTGTGTATGTGAAGTGTGTTTCCTCTGCGGGAGAGCGGGCTTTGTTCTGCTTCCCTTTCTTTTGTACTGAATCTCACTGCATGGTGTCTGAGAGTTAGCGCCGCCTTAAACAGGAATCCTACTGGGCTCCAATTAAGAGCCGGAGAAGAATTAATGAACGGGTTCTCCATCTCTCCCTCCCGCTCTCCGCCGCTCTATTTATCCCAGCGCTCTGGGGGACACATGGTCTCGATTCCGCCGCCGTTCCTTTCTTTACGAAATTAAATATGTGTAATTTATGTTTTTATAAACATAAATGACCTTGCCACTGGCTACAGAAATCCCAGTGATTTGGATCTCCCTCTCTCTTTCTCTTTCTCTCTCTCTCTTTTTTCCTTTTGTTTCACATCTCCATGTTCTCTTCCATGTTGCATTTCATTTACTCTCATGCCTAGGAGCCATGTTCAGAAGCTGCTCTCGCTCGCTGGAAAGAAGACAGAGAGAGCGGTTGGAGGGATGCTCCACAGAGACGTGTATACTCACACACACACACACACACACACACATACAGGCACACACACACGCTTCAAAGTGCTGAGGGGAGCGTACGGAGCTGATAGGTGTAGCAGACCTTGTAACACTTTTCTCTTTCTTTCTGAAACAAGAGCAACGCTTTTTCTTGCTTTGAAACTCTAGAACTGCAGAGAGAGCAAGACCGCCACTAACACACTTCTGTGCTGATGAATGCATTTTGAAATTATCTGAACAAAGTAAGGCCTTATAAAGACAATCAGAAAGGTATAAAGGATGTCTCAGTTGCCCACAGACAGCAATGAAGCTCACTGAGCGCAAGGCAGGAACACAGCCTTGAGGGGGGGACCAGTACATTACATTGCAACACACACTCACACATTTACTTACACCTACGGACACTTTTGAGTCGCCAATCCACCTGCCAACATGTGTTTTTGGACTGTGGGAGGAAACCGGAGCACCCAGAGGAAACCCACACAGACACAGGGAGAACACACCACACTCCTCGCAGACAGTCACCCAGAGGAAACCCACGCAGACACAGGGAGAACACACCACACTCCTCGCAGACAGTCACCCGGAGGAAACCCACGCAGACACAGGGAGAACACACCACACTCCTCACAGACAGTCACCCGGAGGAAACCCACACAGACACAGGGAGAACAAACCACACTCCTCACAGACAGTCACCCGGAGGAAACCCACGCAGACACAGGGAGAACACACCACACTCCTCACAGACAGTCACCCGGAGGAAACCCACACAGACACAGGGAGAACACACCACACTCCTCACAGACAGTCACCTGGAGGAAACCCACGCAGACACAGGGAGAACACACCACACTCCTCACAGACAGTCACCCGGAGGAAACCCACGCAAACACAGGGAGAACACACCACACTCCTCACAGACAGTCACCCGGAGGAAACCCACGCAGACACAGGGAGAACACACCACACTCCTCACAGACAGTCACCCGGAGGATACCCACGCAGACACAGGGAGAACACACCACACTCCTCACAGACAGTCACCCGGAGGAAACCCAAGCAGACACAGGGAGAACACACCACACTCCTCACAAACAGTCACCCGGAGCGGGACTCGAACCCACAACCTCCAGGTCCCTGGAGGTGCATATTTTCGGACCGTCCATTGAACATTGAGAGCAGAGCAAAGCTGGTGAAATACAGCAGATATTTATTAGACTTCGGGAAGATATTAAAAAAAATCATTTGAACATTTACATTGAGAAGCCAGATTAACTTAATCAGAGAAAACCTTCCAGGGGCTTTAAGCCTTCTGTTTGGCTCCTGAAGGCCTAACCAGTCTGGGCATTTCCATACACACGAAATTGGCAATAATCTGTTCTACAAATCTACACAGGTCACCCAGTGGTCAGACATACACAGACCCACCAAAAACTCACCATGAATTGTGATGAAGATTTCTAAGATCTAGATGGATTTCTTTTGTTAACCAAGTACTGTTCCAGGTTCAGTTTGTATGAATCCAAATTACACAAAACAGGGTCATTTGCCACCATTTTGTGTAGTTTCGTGTCACTCCTGTGTATGTAAACACATCCATTGTTATGTGATCCAGTCTTCCTGCTTTTTTGATTTACACCTGCACTTGGAACCTTGGGGAAAACTGTAGAAAACAAAACAAACAGAATTAAACATTAATTCAAGCCGAGAACTAGATTTATTTTTTGTGTAATGACAGTCATTGCAAAGCAGCCTGTGTTTTTGATGCTGCATGTTTATGTAATTTAAGCAGCAGGACGGTTTGGGATAAATTCGGGACTCATTACCATGACAAACCTCTCCACGCTCCCGAAGAGAGGCAGCTTTTATTACACGTCTGGATTGTTTCTTATTCCTGAACCTACTCCACCCGAGCGAAAACACTAACTCCGCTCTGATGTATGGGCTGCATATTAAAGTGTGTAAAGGTAATGCTCCACACTCAAATTTACACCCTGCCCTGCTCACACATTACTCATAACACACACACACACACACATAGCTACAGAAACACTGATTTTATACTCTAAAACTTCCAGCCACTGAAATATGGACAATGTAAAACTGATAGAGCAGGATACAGTTGGCGTTCCATATCTGTGGTTCTGCATCCAGATTGCGAACTGATTCCAGGCAAATGAAGAGACATGGGCACACCCTGCTGTAGCCTCCTGCAATTTCACACATCCTCAGTCTCTCTCCGGCATTTCCTGGAGCACTGTTTGTCATTCGCTGGTTCAGTGATTCCTGCACTATGTACCTCGGCCTCGGCTGCATCTGCACTGAACATGTACACGTTTGATTTCTTACCATTATTTCCTAAATAATTCAATATCACACTTGTTTACAGCATTTTCATTGTGTCAGTAATCTAGAGATGACAAAGTTTTCAGGAGGATGTGTTTTCAGGAGGGGGGTTTATGCAAATACAACCTGGGATTAGGGAAGGTGGCATCTGCAGGGGGTCCGGGAAGCAGAAATAGAGAGCGTATAATAGAGGCAGTGATGAGCTGAGAGGTGGTGAAGGTAATTGAGGGTAGCCTTTCTCTCCTAATGGGTGTGTCCCTGTTATAGATTGTTTGCCATTTTGAAAAATATGCAGAGTCATATCGGGTCATTTTTTACACCTTTCAGAAGGTAACACCCCACCATCCCCCGGGTTCCACAGCCCCAACCTATGACCACAGAACTACATCTGCACCCTGACATATGGAATAATGTTGTTTATTCCACCTGTATTCCCTCCTATCAACACAATCCCTCAGTACAGCAGGCACACTCACTGTACTGAGATTAGAGCTGCACTTTATATTATACAATATGTATAATACATACACTATATACGTTTTACAACATACACTACATATTACTGCTAAAACAAAGTAATGCATAGAAAGAAAAGTGGAGTATTTGCTTTTTTTTTTTTTTTGCTTTTTTTGGTTTCATATTATTTTAAGTTTAAGATATTTTTATTTATTTATTTATTTTAATAAAAGCATTGGGTTTTGTCGGTTATTAAAGTCTTCTGTACTTTGAGATATTATGAGATAATTAAAGATTTATGGAAATATGGAATTTGAACCTGAGCAGAAACTGTGAGCTCATTACAGTCCTGTGGCATTTATTGCTATCTGTCCCATCTCTCTCTCTCTCTCTCTCTCTCTCTCTCTCTCTCTCACTCTCACTCTCTCTCTCTCTCTCTCTCTCTTTCATAATGCACCTGAAGCCAAACAGAGATTGCACAAGTGTAGTTATCCCAACAGCCAGAAGCCACACACCAATCAGGATTGTGTGTGTGTGTGTGTCAGTATTTGTATGTGTGTATATTTCTCTGTGCGTGTGTGGAGCTGTCAGGCGTCTCAGCAGGATGTGAGAAGAAGAAGAAGAGCGCAGAGGAGAGAGAAATGATTTCTCGCCGAGCCGGGAAAAGGAGACACATTTTTTTTTTGCATTTCTTGTCCTTCTCCTCCTCTTTCTTCTTCATTGTTTTCTTTTTCTTTTTCTTCTTCTTCTTCTTCTCACTCTGTTCCGTTCTCTTTCTTCCTCCACTTCGTACATTACAGTCGGTCTTTCTTTAGAAGGCTGTCAGAGCTCTGTCAGCATTGGACCCCTGTAATATTCTGATTTCATTACCGCTGGAGATGGACTGCTTGATATGGACAGACAAAGCTCACAATGCTCCTCATTCATAGGGATGTTTGGAGGAGGGACGGTGGGATGGAAGGGGTGCACTGGCGGAGGAGAAAATGGAATAAAAAAAAAAAGCTGGGTGCCCATTTTAAAGGCCCTGTGTCTGTGTGAGAGATGAGGTAATGCCTGGTCAGAAAAGAAGCTGATAAAAAAAAAAAAGTCCCCAGTCCCTCCCTTTCTTTCTCTGCTCTTTCTCCCCCCCCCCCCCCTCTCTCTCTCTCTCTCTCTCTCTCTCTCTCTCTCTCTCTCTCTCTTTTCTCTTCCTTGCTCCATCTCTCCCTCTCTTCCTCTATCTCCACAGCGCAGACGCAGGTACAAAAGAATCACAAATTGTTTTTGGCCCTGGCCCAAGTAAGCCAATCACTGTCTAACCGGAGTGATCTCATTCCTATTAAGACCATTTGTTCCGTTCAAAATCCAATATCTGAACTGTCAGTAATAATGCAATTTCAGGCAGAGCAGTGGAGGGAGCGGGTGGGAGGGGGGGCAGGTTGTATGTGTGTGTGTGTATGTGTGTGTGAGTGAGTCTGGATTAGGGGGGGTATAGCCCTGTGTTATAATTCACAAAACAAGACACTGAATAGCCACAGGAAGCAAGGATTCAAGGCCTGATGTATTCAAATAAATAAGCATTTGGTTCTAGTCCCCCCCCCCCCCCCACACACACACACACTTTCCCACCTCCAGGCATATCCATATTTGTGCCCTGCAAATTCTGGCGGAGTGATATCACCAGATAGAATTTCTCCAATTCATCTGTGTCTCAAACCAAGCAAAATAATACAACTCAGTATCACACTCATGACCTTAAGACTCATTTACGCTCGCTTTCCATATGAAAATTAATTTGTTTTGTTTGAAAAGATTTAACTGTCAGGGCCCACATACTTCTGTGCAATGGCACAAATATTAAGCAATGCATCCACTGTCAGTAACACGTATAACATCTGTGCATAGATTACTAAGAAGAGAACTGCGAAGATTGTATATATTTATATTTCACTACATCATTTGAACCAGAGGCGATTGCTCTAAGACTGCAAGGGAAGCTCAGCTTGCCCTAAAATGTCAAAAATAAGTGATCAAATATATACTGTTGTGTATACATGTCATTGAATAAATTTGCACTACAACGCGCTCAACTTTTGTTCAGAATCAGCTTCTTATCACCGGTAAAGACGCGGCTTTCCTCTCAATCATTCCCGCAGCTTCACAGTGCTTTAAACAGTGAGGACGCTGAGCGTCCACAGAGTTCAATAGCGAAGCAGCGAAGGGCGGCGAAACGAGATGAGCCGTTGGATAAATGCTAGGCTTTGTCCCACCCATCGGACGCTCAGCGTCTCTGGGGGTCTATGGGGCAGTGGGCTGGCCTCGGCTGGCCCGGACGCTCAGCTTCTGCATGATGATTGGATGATCTGTCTGAGGCTGACTCCCTTTTGGATTGACAGCGAAATGAGCGAATCAGCGATCCTTTGGTGTAAAGATCCGTGGGAGTATTACATTTTCATTCTGTTCTGAGTTGAACCAGAGACTTTCTTTATCCTCTTAGCGGCATATTCTTTGTTAAAAACGACTAGTGACAAATCGAGCTTCTATTTCTGGTGGGTTTTTTTGTAGCTGCTTGTGTTTGGAGACTGACTTCTATCACTCTTTCTGACTTCTATCGCAGTTTCTGTCCAGCGGGTGCTGCTGAGCCCCTCCACCGTCACAAAGCACTCACAGGCGGACACACTTCACATGGGCCAAGGCCGTTTAAGCAGCCTAGCTCTGCTGGCCATTGAGAGGACACTAGTCAAGTCCCTGGAAAAGACGGCTTGTTGGTACGACAGGGTCACAGATCATTTTCTTAAAAAGGAACGGAGGGTAGAATTTACGTCCAAATAAACCGACACATTTTATGATGTAGGCCGAAATTGAGCTTCCCCTCCTTGAAAGACAATGATTTGAACACAGCAGCGCTCTCCTTCACAATGTGTAAAAAACCTCATGATCAATGGACCAATAGAAATGCTTCAAAATTACTTGGAGGGAAATCTTTTTTACATTGACTTCCACTGAACGTTAAGGTTTTTTCCTCCTCTTGTGAAGTTTCAATTGGAGATACATGTTCTTCTTTGGACGGTGACGACATGTTTCTGATTCATCTGAGACAATTCAGGCCAGACCATGTCTTCTTTTCAAACTGCTGCTAATACAACAGCAAACGTGCCTAGTTCTGTGTTCTGTTTTGTATTGTTTCTTGTTTGTGCTCCCCTTGTCATGTGACTGTTCCCCCCTGTCTTGTGTCTACTTCCTGCTTGTTCCCTGGTCATGTGATACCCTTCCCTTGTGTTTCTAGTTCCCAGGTGTTTCTTGTTTGAGTTGCCTTTTTAAAGTCCATGTCAGTGGTTCCTGTTTGTGTGTCAGTGTATGTTTGCTGTCTGTGCTTCATGACTCTGTGTTATATTTTGTTCTATGTTTAGCATTTAGCTTTTTGGTTTAGCATTTAGCTTCCTAGCCTTTGTGTTTACTTCACTGTTCTCTAATAAAATCTCCTGCACTTACCTCCATCCCCGCTCCTTGTACCTTCCCCTTCTGACCATCCCCCAACCGTGACACTATCACATCAGCTGACAGCTGCCTAAGTTAGCTTGTACCATTAGCACTTCTTACTACTGTGTTATCTGTCGTGCCCACTGGTGTCGACCAGAGAAGGATGAGTTCCCCCTTATGAGTCTTGGTTCTTCTCCAGGTTTCTTCCTCATGTGCTGAGGGCGTTTGCCCTTTGACACTGTCGCACTTGGCTTGCACAGTGGTTTGGACCTGGATCTCTGTAAAGCTGCTTTGCGACAACTTTTTTGTTGTGAAAAGCCCAGTATAAATAAAATTAGATTGAGTGAATGAGGAGAGTAAAGGCCATTCTACCTACCAAGTGAGGCTATTTTTTCTCCCCCTCAGGTGTTTGCCAGTTTGCTCCTCTGAGATTTGTCCATTTCCTGATTATAGGGCCAGCACCTAGACGCCTGCCTTATAAGAATATGATGTGAATGTGGCTTCAGGTCTTGGAGATTTGTACTGGGAATAATAAAAGGAGAAGGTACATTAGTCTTGGAAATATAAGTGATGAAGTAAATGTGCAAGTTTCCATTCCAATAATCCTCAAGTAAAGTGCAGATCTTACAAAATAATACCTAAATACAGTAACAGAATATTTTCCGCTCCAGTCCATTTGTGTTTGTATGTTTATTAAACTCCCCCAGCTCTATATTGCTCTGTAAATGCAAGCACATCCCGTGGTGGTGTGTTAATTGTGAAGGTTGGGCTCATATTTGTGTGTGTGTGTGTGTGTCTGTGTGTGATCAATAATGATTTCCCAAAAGCTCTGGGTAAATTACAGTCCTGCCCAAACATAAACAAGCTCACGTAAACAGACGCAGCGGCTGCGGCTCATGCACATGACAGGTATGAATTATTTCTTTTCACGGCCTGTCCATCTCAGTGGCTTTTTCACCTGAATTATTGCTTTTGTTGGGGGAAATTTTTGCAGATGTGCATCAGCATCCGTTTCTTATTTGAAGGGTGGGTGCATTTTGATTGGCTTTTACTTAAAGAGCTTGCAGGGCTGTTTTTAGTTTTATTTCTTGTACTTATTTATGTTTAAAATGAGCATGGCTTCAGTGATATGTAGAGGTCAATAGGGCAAACAAAGTAGCTTTATCTGAGTGTGTTGACATAAAGATTCAAATAAATTAATTAACTAATAAATTACTTTATTCATTCATTCATTCATCCATTAATCATCCATAATAACCTTGTGCTGATCAGAGTTGAGGGTACAGATTCTACCTGGACTCTTCTGGCACCGGGCAGGATCATGTCCTGACAGCAGCCAATCAGAAGGCATCACACACTCACACATGTGGACAATTTTACACACGGATCTTATTTGAGGTGGGAATGGACCCCCAGCCTGTCACATTGAAGGGAGGGGTGTTATCCGCTACACTATTCCAAGCACTATGCCTGCCTCTAATTCAGATATTCCTAATTGGCTTCAATGGCTTCGTAGGATTTATAAGAAAACCAAAAACATGCCGACTATCTCTGTCCCATAAAAGCCACACATGCCAGGGGAAAGTCTTTATGGTGGTCTTTAGTGGAATGAGGTTCCAGCTAAAGACCCCCAGGGTCATCTCGTGTGAACCGGGGGTCTTGCAGTGATTTATTTGCTGCCACGCTGGAACGCTCAGCTCTGTGTTGGGCTTCTAATTAGCACCAGGCCCCCTTCGGAGTCTCACCTCCACAGGAGCACGCCAGCGGACGAGCGGAAAAGAAGGTGTCCCAACAAAGAGGGTCTTAAATTATGGCTGTCGCTTTAAACAGAGGGGGTCACCCAGGGCCCAGTGCATGCTGGGATACCTGAGAGAAGTCTCTCTTTGTCCGAGACACAACAAACAAGTCACGCTCTCATGCTGACCGCTTTGAATAACACCCCTCGCTGCTGCCACGTCCAGCTCAGCACGAGGGCCAGTAATTCAGCCTCCCTCAGAGAGTCAGATCCATAAATGCATGAATGTCTCGAATGAAAGGGATGATAATGGAGAGAGAGAAAGAGAGAGAGAGAGAGATGAGCAGTGCTGGATAGCAGCATGGGCCTTGCTGCAGCAGTGAACAAACAGCTGCCTGAAGAGAGAGGGAACCCGGAAAGAGTGACAGGCAAAAGTGAAAAGCAAGGGAAAAGAGAAAGAATAGAGAGATCAGTGAAGAAAGAAGAAGAGCATGAGAAGAAGAAGAAAAACAAGGGAAAGTTGGAAGAGAGAAATAGAAAAAGAGCAGATGAGAGAATAGGAAAGATAAATAGATAGATCGATATATGCTGGTCTTGCCTGAGGTGAGAGAGAATAAAGAGGAGAGGATGATGGAAGGATGGGGAATTGTTGTGAATGTATTTTTACAGACTGTTCCACTGTGCCACTGTCTGACCCTTCTAGCAATTCATGACCACTCAGACTCTGACCCAAGCCCAGAGGCAAGCTCCACTGCTGGTCTGAGAGTTGATCTGGACGTTTGGTCAGCCATCATTGAAGAGGATTGACCTTCAGGTGGTCAGCTGCAACCCAAGCTTTTTTTTTTTTTTTTTGCAATTTTCTACAACAGCACTGCAGTAAATGACTGACCCTTATTTGACAAGGAATGGTGTCCTCATTTGTCTCCATCACTTCATGGAACTGGTGTTTACTTCCCACAGCTCTCGCAATCCTTTCAGAGTTTGGCACATGGATTCTCTCCTGTGTTTATTGATACTATTGTAAAGTATCTTCTGTTCATTTCTGCAGAAAAAGGAGAAGCTTGTATTGTCATGTGGTGCTTTTTATGTTCTTTGGTTTTTTCAGATGGTAAATTTATTCATTCATTCATTATATGTAACCCTTATACAGTTCAGGGTCGCGGTGGGTCCAGAACCTACCTGGAATCATTGAGTGCAAGGCGGGAATACACCCTGGAGGGGGCACTAATCCTTCACAGGGCAACACAGACACACACACCAATCCACCTGCAACGTGTGTTTTTGGACTGTGGGAGGAAACCGGAGCACACGGAGGAAACACAGGGAGAAAACACCAAACTCCTCACAGACAGTCACCCGGAGGAAACCCACGCAGACACAGGGAGAACACACCACACTCCTCACAGACAGTCACCCGGAGGAAACCCACGCAGACACAGGGAGAACACACCACACTCCTCAAAGACAGTCACCCGGAGGAAACCCAACCTATTTATAATTTGTTTTGTGTGATATTTTAGTGTTTGTAAGGTTGGTTAGTTAGCTTTAGTTTCATTTCGGCCATTTAAGGTGGAACAGATTAATTCTGCTAGCAAACAAACAAACAAACAAACAAATAAATAAATGCAAGTCTCATTTTCATCCTCTTTTCCACAACAGTCCTCAATAGTGGGGCCATCTGATCAGCATAGTTCGAAAAATGGCTGTGAACCTTTTTCAAAATGTATACTTTATTTGAGTTCATGTCCAAGCCATGAACCGAATCTGAGAATTTTAAGGTAGCACCAGGCGAATGGAGCTATATTTACAGTATCTTGAATAAGGTCGCAAGTGAGGGATTTTTCTCCAGGGCACATTCATACCACTGTACATCTTCACACTAATATTTCAAGCAAAGATACAAACCCAAATGTAACGACATGACTTTGGCCAACCTGAGATTTATTAGCTCCAGCAGCTGTGGCAAGAGCCAGGTCTTGGGCATGTGCATTTCATCAAAGTTATGTTTTGGGTCAGTCAGTCAGTAAGCGAAAATACCTCTTCACGGTCCAGAAAACAACGTTAATAAATAAATATATTTAAAATAAATTAATTCAATAATATTAATAATAAAAATGGTTTGTTGAAGCGATTCTAAAACACTTGTCTTCGCCAATAATAACCCTTTCCACATTCCTCTTCACTTTTGTGCTTTTATTTTGTCTCTTTGTGATTTTTCAGTCCAGTTTTCATGGGAGATGCTTATTCTGCATTTTCCCTGTAGACGTGTGAACACAATATCATACTTCTAACACTCTCGCCTTCCCTACAGATCAGACCTTCTGCTGTGTAATGTGTGCATGAGTTTGTACATATGTGTGAGAGAGAGGCAGACAGAGAGAGAGAGAGAGAGAGAGAGAGAAAGAGATGTCTCTTTCTCTGAATAAAGGCTCTGTAAGTCTCTCCCTGGTTCACTGTGAGTTCACCTGCAGAGCTGCTTCTCTCATCACCCAGCTTCCCCGGAGAGTCTTCCAGTTCCAGAGCACTTCCTGCCTTTTTCTGTTCCCTCTTTACATGCAAAATGCCTGCAGACCTGAAAATCGCTCCAAATAAATACAAAAATAAACACTGATCAAAAAGACGGAGGCCAGAGAGTGTGGTATTTATATATCTGAGTCTGAGTGTTAAACCTGATCTCCAGGTACTCTTGCTTGGCAAGTGCAACAGAAGGCAGGAAGATACGTTGATGTGTGGAGTCAGGTAAGCTGCATATACCCTACCACTACATATACACTTCCACTAACAAAATGTCTATAAAGGTTCTTACAGGTAGCGAGACGTGTATTTTTAGATTCTACACTCAGCTTCATCTTCCTCAAGATGTTTTCCTTGCTGCAAAGGGTGGGCGACCATGTAAGCCTTGGCATGATGATGCCACAAACATATGACTCTAAGAGAAATAATAGGACTTGCTTTCTCCAGGTATGTATGATGATTTTATGAATAAATTAATGAATATAAAGAATTGGCAGTTATTGCTCTCCAAGCGTGTTGAGCTGACCACTGACACTGACTTATAAGAAGTTTGAAAAGAGGCAGTGGTACTTCACACATCATGGATACAGCACATACTCTCTGCCTGGTGCCACTGTTTGGACTGAGACCTAGGTAGTGTACATTAGGAAATAAGGTAAAAAAAGGTTACGAACCAGTTATCCTCAGTCCACCGCTAAAGTATCTGAGTGTGAGTATCTGCTCCTGCCTAATTAATAACTCATTTGTATAGGCCAATAGATCTGACTGTTTCGAGGGACATGGGGGTGGGATCTTTGCTTTAAATATCTAACTTTAATAATATTCATTCATTCATTCATTATCTGTAACCCTTATCCGGTTCAGGGTTGCGGTGGGTCCAGAGCCTACCTGGAATCATTGGGCGCAAGGTGGGAATACACCCTGGAGGGGACGCCAGTCCTTCACAGGGCAACACACACACTCACACATTCACTCACACCTACAGACACTTTTGAGTCGCCAATCCACCTACCAACGTGTGTTTTTGGATGGTGGGAGGAAACCGGAGCACCCGGAAGAAAGAGAGAACACACCACACTCCTCACGGACATTCACCCGGAGGAAACCCACACAGACACAGGGAGAATACACCACACTCCTCACAGACAGTCACCCGGAGGAAACCCACACAGACACATGGAGAACACACCACACTCCTCACAGACAGTCACCCGGAAAAAACCCACGTAGACACAGGGAGAACACACCACACTCCTCACAGACAGTCACCCGGAGGAAACCCACACAGACAAAGGGAGAACACACCACACTCCTCACAGACAGTCACCCGGAGGAAACCCACACGGACACAGGGAGAACACACCACACTCCTCACAGACAGTCACCCGGAGCGGGAATCGAACCCACAACCTCCAAGTCCCTGGAGCTGTGTGACTGCGACAGTATCTGCTGCACCACCGTGCCGCCCCTTAATAATATTCCCTACTTGGATATTTATTCAGGTGTCGGTTTCTCACAGTCTCTGTGAAGAAAAAATGACAATGTCTTAACAGCTTCCCTTTACACAGGTTAAAGGAGTCATTGATTTCATTTGTCAGTATTTTAAATTGTTCTCTTGTGTCCACACAGACTGTATGTGGTTTGCATTTGAAGGAAGAGAGTGTTTGAGGTTCCGTGTCTGATCCAGGAACTGAACTCTTCTTATTTAACTCTACCAAAGTAAATACAGACCTCTGTTCTATTGCACTGTTAAGTTATTGCTAATCAGCACAGAAACCACAGCCCCTGATTTAAACACTTACTGAAATCTTTTGATAGTCAGTGTATAGTGTTGTACTGAACGCTGCGTCCAACAATCTCTTGCAAATACCATCACCAGCTTTAGATTTCATTAGTGAATGAAACCATTCTGTGTGTCCACACTTCCATAAAGAGCATTTGTTCTCTGCAGTGTGTGTGTGTGTGTAAGATGAGCAGGCCCTCTCAGTCTGCCCTGCAGTATACAGTAAATGCTATGTTGGTCACGTGACTGTAGCCATACCTGCCCTTGATCCTGGTGTATGTGTGTGTGTGTGTGTGTGTGTGTGTGTGTGTGTGTGTGTGTTAACATAGATAATGAGACAAAGACATAGGAGTGGAGATTGTAAGGCAAAGCTATGATAGGGAAATGAAAAATTCATAGTTTACCGCGAGAAGAGAAAAAGAAGAGACAAAAAGAAAAGTAGTAGAGAAGAAAAATGAGAAGGGAAGAGAAGAAAGAGGGAGAAGAGAAGACTTGAGAAGAGAAGAAAAGAGAAAAGTAGAAAAGAAAAAGGAAGAGAAGAGAAATGAAGAAAAAAGAAGAGGGAGAAGAGAAAAGTAGGAAAGAAGAGAATCAAAGAGAAGAAAGCAGAAGAAGAGAAATGAAAAGTGAAGAAAGAGGAAGAAGAGAAGTAGAAGAGAAGAGAAGAGAAGAGGAAAAAAAAGGGAGAAAAAAGAGAAATTACCTGTTAAAAAATGTAGGGAGAACTTGGAAGAATACATGATTAATAACAGAATTCACATAGTATTCATATTGGTTATTGAATAAAAACAGCTACTAATCCATAGTAATAACATATTTATTCATGGTAGATGCTTAACTATTTATAGAAGTATATAACACAATTATACAAATTACAGGATAATTCAGAGTACAATGATTAATAACAACTGCTGAAAAGTGAAGTGTGTGTATTCAGAAACTAAAGAGCGGGACAGACTTGTTTTAGTGGTGTTCCCAGTGTGCTCCGAGTGAACGGCATCTCCACGTCCAGATTAAGGTCAGATCAGTGACATAGTCCTTAAACCCCACGTGAAATGAGGAGAAGAAAAACAAAACTATTGTCTTGCTTTGACTTGACATGACACTGATCGTTTATCATATCAAAATACGGGCGCGCAAATCCATATCACGTTGCATTGTTTTGGTCTGAGCCCAGCTTGATTCATGACTGAAATAAGAGCGGAGAATGGGGGGCTATAAAACACAGCCCAAGCGCCTCATCTCTGAGATGTTTATTTTCAGCTGGGATGATGCTCCAGCCCGTGCGTGTTCGGTGGCTCACTGTTGCCCCCTGCAGAGGCTGGAGGGCCAGTGCTCCCCCCTTTAAACGAGACTCTGCCCCTCGTCCTGCCACGGGATCCAGTTCCCTCTCAGTAATCTCCCTGACACCTTCGCTGGAGATGATTAATTGGCATTAAGCACATTAGCAGGGGTCTAAATTACCCGCTCCTCTCATTAACTGCCAGCTCCTTCATTTTTCAGCGCTGCCACCAGACAAGTGTGGAATCTGTGTGACACGGGCCGAGCCGGGGGTCTCTCCAGACCCTCTATCAGCCCGTCTCCCCCGGCCCCGTCAGCATGTGGCCTCTGGAGATTAATGAGAAATGAGATGCCATTCTGAACGACTCCCTGCTCCAGCTGTCTGTCCGCCATGGCAGGGATCTAGTCTGAGTGTGTTCAGAGAATGAGATCACACCTCTGGATTGTAGAGCTTTCATTCACTCAGCTTTTGCATTTTAAAGAGGACACACTCTGCTCCTTTTCCACAAGTGATCACATACTTGGGGCTTAATGAAGTGACACGCTTTGGTCAAAATACCACAAGGATCCAACACCACAGCAGTGTTCTCCCCTGTCTAAAGAGCCCTGTTCAGAATTCCTCGCCAGGAGTGAGGAACAGAAACTCTGGGTTTTAGCCATTTTCTTTCAGTTCTCTTTTTCACTCTGTTCCCGTTCCTTATTTAAGTATTTCAGTATTTATCTTATTTCTCAGCACTGCCTGTGTTTGTTTTACTCAGTTTAACCTTGTAACATATACACGGGTCCATTCGGAAATGCACTTAAGATGTAGCACAAAACCAGCACAGCTCATATATCCCAAGTTTTCAGACTTAGGCAAGTCACAGAATACTGACTGAGTTTACTGTATTTCACAGTTTGTGGGTTGCTACTGGTCCCCAAATGAATACTCACTAGTTCACTAGTATTACTGTCCATAACATTCATTCATTTATTATCTGTAAGCGGTTATCCAGTTCAGGGTCGCAGTGGGTCCAGAGCCTACCTGGAATCATTGGGCGCAAGGCGGGAATACACCTTGGAGGGGGCGCCAGTCCTTCACAGGGCAACACAGACACACACACATTCACTCACACACTCACACCTACGGACAATCCACCTAACAACGTGTGTTTTTGGACTGTGGGAGGAAACTGGAGCACCTGGAGGAAACCCACGCAGACACAGGGAGAACACACCACACTCCTCACAGACAGTCACCCGGAGGAAACCCACGCAGACACAGGGAGAACACACCACACTCCTCACAGACAGTCACCCAGAGGAAACCCACGCAGACACAGGGAGAACACACCACACTCCTCACAGACAGTCACCCGGAGGAAACCCACGCAGACACAAGGAGAACACACCACACTCCTCACAGACAGTCACCCGGAGGAAACCCACACAGACACAGGGAGAACACACCACACTCCTCACAGACAGTCACCCGGAGGAAACCCACGCAGACACAGGGAGAACACACCACACTCCTCACAGACAGTCACCCGGAGGAAACCCACGCGGACACAGGGAGAACACACCACACTCCTCACAAACATTCACCCGGAGGAAACCCACACAGACACAGGGAGAACACACCACACTCCTCACAGACAGTCACCCGGAGGAAACCCACAAAGACACAGGGAGAACACACCACACTCCTCACAAACATTCACCCGGAGGAAACCCACACAGACACAGGGAGAACACACCACACTCCTCACAGACAGTCACCCGGAGGAAACCCACAAAGACACAGGGAGAACACACCACACTCCTCACAGACAGTCACCCGGAGGAAACCCACGCGGACACAGAGAGAGCACACCACACTCCTCACAGACAGTCACCCGGAGGAAACCCACGCGGACACAGAGAGAACACACCACACTCCTCACAGACCGTCACCCGGAGCGGGAATCAAACCCACAACCTCCAGGCCCCTGGAGCTGTGTGACTGCGACACTACCTGCTGCACCACCGTGCCGCCCCCAGTTAAAACATGCCTAAAGTTATTTACAAATTTGCATTTTAAAAACTGCAAAACTGAAGGACTTTTAAAAATGCCAGTCTCTGTGGCTGTGATGTCAGCACTCATTTAGACTCATTTAGTGTTGCAAAATTTAAACATAGTGTAATAAATTGTAAAGTGTAAAGTTATATGTTATTACCCCAATCATTTGATCTATATTATACACTACCAATGACCCAATAACAAAGAACAAAGAGAAGTGAGTGAGGCTTTTACACCTCACACCATCATACATCATATGATACAAAGTCATAGTCGGGCAGAAACAGGTGAGTGAGTGTTTTACACTAATACCACATTTCAGCAGAACTACTGGAGTTTTATCTGGGGGAATGACTCTAATATTACACAGCTCTTTATGATATTGTACTTGCCTTATATTATGTGAAGGTTTACGTTTCTTAATACATAGCTCATTCTTAATAGAAGTATATTTGTCCTAACTTCAACCCCTCAGCAGATTAATATAAATCATGGTAGAACCCTTCATGGAGTCTGTAATTAAAGAGTGTAGAGGTTAGAAGCAGTGCTGCATCTAACTCCACAACATCAACTTCAATATTCTCCAGAGCATATTTCTTGGGTCTAACAAGCAAGTAAGTTTCTAATTCCAGGTCGGCATCTCTCTCTCTCTCTCTCTCTCTCTCTCTCTCTCTCTCTCTCTCTCTCTCTCTCTCTTTCTTTCTCCCTATCTCTCTCTCCACAAGCTTCATTCTAAAATGTCTACCGTTCCACATTAATTTGTTACCTCCTATAAACAGCACATTTCCATGCCAATCAGTGAGGGCGCTCTTCTGTGCCCAACTTATTCATCTTCCACAGGCATTTCATTCCCCTGCACTAGTCTCCCTTCGCTTGCTCTCGCTGGCACTTAATTTCTATTAATGGCGTTGCATTCTCACATTTAAATAAAATCGAATGTTAGACGGGGAGCCATTCGCTGCACACGACGAAATATGCAGTGGCCATTATGGAGCATAATGTGTTGGCACGCAAGTAATTCCTTTTTGTGCTTTCAGTGAATCATTGGAATGAGGAGATTTATCAGTCTGTCTGCATCGCTTTTTGCTTTTCTGCCCAATCTCCGCACCCTGGGAAGGCTGTGTGTGTGTGTGTGTGTGTGTCTGTGTGTTTACAGCAGCTTTTCCCTGCCTTCCTCCGGGCCTGGGCTTCAAATTCCAATAGCTCTGTGACAGATGTATACCAAATGTCATGAGAAGAAACATATGCTCTTACATGTGGCACATAGAGGGAGGCATTTGGCAAAACCACCTACAAATGTCCAGCTGATCTAATGGCCTCGCTTTGCTGAGGAATCATGAAATCTAAAGTAAACTGTTTGATCCTGCTGCCTTTAAAACGTTTGAATCCAGGCCACTGGGTGTGGTGTGTATACATATAGTCTCCATAGTCAGACTCTTGAGCGCTAACATTCTGCAGTGCTGCATTACAGTTTGTTTCATGGAGTGTATGAACTTGTTCACACACTCTTGGGAGTTGGAGACGTCCTGAAATAGAATCGAGACGACGCGCACTAACGCTGTATAATGGAAGAACGTCCCTTGATGCAGTGACTATACCCAGCTGTAAGCTCTGAGTGACTGCTGTCTGCAGTGGTGAGAAAATGCACAACAACAAAAATGCAGACAACAGGTTTTCTACAGCAGACTATGATTCACATCCTCTTCTGCTTTTAAAGGCTATGGATCCATTCTATAATATATATATATATATATATATATATATATATATATATATATATATATTCTCTCAATAGCTTACACATTGGTTATTAGGTTCCATAAAATAACAAACTGAGCTTTCTGTTTGGAAGAAGTGCAGAATTTTAGATCTTACAAAATAAGCTCCTACACAATAAATGCATCAGTATTAAATCAATATTATTAATGTTGGCTGTGTACAGGATCAATAAATACATAGCAATGTATTTAAAACTCTAAGTAACCTCACATCCACACCCATCTAGTGGTGGCGTTTTGGTAAATCATACAAACTGTCTGTCATGTTCTGCAAAAATTATCAGAAACGGTGCTGTAAACATTGGTGGGAGATCGGTTTTAACATTTTGGAGCTTAGATTTAGGGTTAAAGATAGAGTTAGGCTTAAGTTTAGGTTTAGCTCTAGTGTTAGATTTAGGAAGTGAATTTGTACATATTTTGCTAATATATTAAAACTTTGTATAATTATATGTGAATATCTGGCAACCCCCATATCAAAATCCAGCCTTAAACCTTCCCCTGAATGTAGCCCTAAACTCTAACCCTAAATGTAGCCAAATACCTAACTGTGAACTCCACCAGTTCAGAAATGCAGTGATGCGTGAGTGTAATGCTATGGCTAAGAGAAAACCAGGCTGTTTTGTAGCTCTTCTTCAGGAACGTAACAATATGTTTCAAAGTGTATTTAGTGAAACAGTGCCACCAGTGGATGGGAGTTCACTTAGTACGTGTGAACTAACTATAAATTCTAATGAAGCAAAATGTACACAAGTCAAAGCTATGGTATTTTAGTGAACGGTTTATGCTAACATTAGCAGAAAAGCTTAGGGTTAAAGGTGATTTTTACATGTAACAAAGTATCATGTACATCCACATCTGATGAACTACTTTTTGTGCATATTGTATGAGTTCTGAGAATGGTCTTTTAGCCAAATGTGTTTGAATTAATCTTGTGTCCAAAAACTTCAGAAATAAATGAAAATTAATTCAAAACACAGTTAACTATTTAATGTTCTAACATGGGTTTTCTCCGGGTGACTGTCTGTGAGGAGTTGGTGTGTTCTCCCTGTGTATGTGTGGGTTTCCTCCGGGTGACTGTCTGTGAGGAGTTGGTGTGTTCTCCCTGTGTCTGCGTGGGTTTCCTCTGAGTGACTGTCTGTGAGGAGTTGGTGTGTTCTCTCTGTGACTGCGTGGGTTTCCTCCATGTGCTCCGGTTTCCTCCCACAGTTCAAAAACACACGTTGGTAGGTGGATTGGCGACTCAGGGTGTATTCCCGCCTTGTGCCCAATGATTCCAGGTAGGCTCTGGACCCACCACGACCCTGAACTGGATAAGCGCTTACAGATAATGAATGGATGAATGAATTAACATCAATATTGAGCAATATTCCCATAATGATAAATATCAATACATCAGCCTGGTTTCAGCATTAATTATTATTATTTTTTTTGATTATTATTATTTAACTGCCCATTTTCGGGTTAGGTGCCTTGCTTAAAGACACTGAGTGGATTGTGGATTCTGAGGGAGGAGAATCCTCCTTTCCTGCCAATCAGGGGTTCAAACTTCTCTAATCTCCCCACACTTTGATCCCCTTGAGCTCTTTGGTTGTACTGTACGTGACCTCTGTGTGAGCTCTGTTTTCCTGTAAGACACTTTTGTCTTGAAACTGTAGACAATCAGGCACATGAGCACAAACACAGCAGGTTTCAGAAGCCAACACCAATACCACTTTTACTATGAAGAATGAATACATCTTTCATTTCAAATGATATACTATCCCTTTAACTGAAAGTCTCAGTGCTCTGTTTGCCTAATGCTAGCCTCAATCACAGCTTGAACTGTGTGGCATTGCCTCGTCAAGTCTGTGCAGTAATAAAGAAACTACATTATTCAAGTCCCCTTTCACAGCAGCGCAGACAGCCTTGAGAGGTACGGCATGTCTTGCTTTTTCCTCGTCCTCTGCTCAAATGCAGATGTTGGATGGTGCTGAAGTCTGGAGACTTGTCAAACAGAGAACAAAAGCGGAGGAAAGTGTCAGTAGAGTGCACGTATTTATTGGCTGTTGATAAATGATGAAAGGGAAATGGTTCTTGGTGATGGATGCGGATTCCTGGACCCTGCTTTAAATGTACCTACAGAGGAATATATACACAGACACACAAGCAAACATACAAGTACAAATACAAAAGCACACACACCAAGTTAACGTTCATATCCATATGATGATGTAGATGCTATGTTCTTAAGACTAAAATCAACAACATGAGCGATATGCTCATCCTGGGTAATTAAACATACTGTTTACTAAACTTCTACCGATTATTCCACAGTGCAAAATAATGTCTGCAGCTTGAGGGAAAAATTGGATGTTTATCTTATTTTTTTTCTGTTGTGTGCTTAAACTAATTTGAATTTAAACGCACTTTGTCAGCTCCAGGTAATTTCCACTCGCTGATGAGTTGGGGGAGGTGGGTGTTGGGGTAAAAATAAAAAGCTCCACAAGATTTCAATTTGAATTTCATTGGGGAATGTGAAGCATGGGAAGGAATATTTGAGTACTCTCCGGGTTGCCTTTACACAAGGATTATATTCACCCAAATTTATTAATCAAATCAAATATAGAATTCACAATCTTGGTGGATTAGTCCTGGGTATTTGCATGAAGGTGTAATGCTGAATGTGCGTGAACTGCATGGCCTCGGTTTCTCGTAAAACCCCAGAAGTATCTGACTTGAAACACATACGAGGGGCCGGTGTGTTTTCTCAGTGTGTGTCACACCGGAGCTAATCTCTGCAATTCAATACAGGCCAGTGTTCTGGCCTCAGTGCTGTTGCTGAAACAGCGTGAATAGAGCTGCATTTCAGCAGCAGTGTCATATAAAACTGGCTATGGAAAATTGTCAGCCTGCTTTTGTGGGAGAGAAGTAGAACGTAGCTTGGCTAAAGCAGCAGGAGCTGTATATATCTGTCTGTGCGTAGCGCCAGTTACTGCTCCCCTGAGACGTATGACACCGGGTCACTCTCACATAACTGTCCTCACTGAAACGGGCCTTGTGATGGTAGCTTTACTTTAACCCTTAGCCTAAACGTATTCCATCAGACTACACTTAAAGGCAAAGTCTACGATTGTATAACTTGTCCCAACGTCTCCGTGCATTGTCTTTTGACCAAAACACGCAACAGCCATTTCATTCCATTCATTTAGAACATGTGGCAAAGGGGAATATAATACATCCTTTTTTTTAAATAGAAGTATGTCCAGGAATGACTACTGGGTCCTAAGGGTGCTTTGAAATAGGGTTGCCTTTTTTTTTACCCTTGACCTTAATGGCTTTTTAGTGCAAGCTAAGAAAACTGTTATAGACTTTGAGTAACCCTGAATGCCTGTTTATCATTTGAGTCCCTTATCAGTAAAATCACTGTTTTATTACTTGGGAAACATCCAAAATAGGACACATGACCCTGAGAAATGAGCTCATGTTTCATAACTACATGATTAGACAACTGTGCAGACTACTGTTACTGGCTGGTTGCCCTGTTGTCTCTCTAAATCGGCCTCAGCTATTTCAGAGTGCCGCAGTCAGTGTGCTTAAACAGGTATATTACTCAGATCTTACACAGGTGTTGCGTATGGCATATAAATAAGGTGACCAGACGTCTTCTTTTACCCGGACATGTCCTCTTTTTTAGACTTAAATAAATTTTGTTTTTCTTGAGCTTACATAGACTTTCGAGAAGCGTTTCGTTCACAAAGTAGTCCCGCCCTCCCCTACTCCGATTGGTTCGCTTGAGTGAGAAGGGGGCGTGGTGAAGTAGCCTAAACTCTTTTGATTGGACGGTCTGACTATAGAGCTACCGTTATTGGTCGATAACCTTCTCTGTAAACATTTAATTGGTCAGTCTGCACGTCAGTAGTCGTCCACACCCTCCCCGCCCCCGGAGACAGGTCATCTTTTTCGCCATCTCAGATCTGGTCACTCTACATATAAAGAACTCTCCTGGCCTCCACTATCTCTTACTCCTTTGTTAAGGTGATCCAAATCAACTTATTCCACTGAGGCAGGCCCAACAATCACTTACAGCTCATTTGGTGGAAGATCTTTTTTATTTGTGCAGCTCTAAAATGTTGGAAAGCTTGATAACATGCTTGGAATGCATGTTTCAAAAGACAGATTAAATATATGTTTGTTTAGCATGTTTCTAGAACTGCAATTCTTTGGGCAGTCCTTCTGTTTGCACAACAGACACGATTTTAGCTGTAGCTAGGTGAGCTAGCAACTGTCATATAATAAAACAATGGATCTCTCAGGTGGACCCCAAGGACTGGTTTAAGAAACACTGGCTTAAGGTATTGTGGAATAAATGCTAAATGATATATAACTGATTACATTATCATTATAGACCCAGAGCACCAATTTGGGCTCGAACCCCTTTCTTAATTTTACCTTTAACACTTATTTTCAAGTGTCATCTTGCCCTTCTTGGACCTGAGTTATTATGTTCATTCATTCCTTATCTGTAAGCGCTTATCCAGTTCAGGGTCGCGGTGGGTCCAGAGCCTACCTGGAATCATTGGGCGCAAGGTGGGAATACACCCTGGAGGGGGCGCCAGTCCTTCACAGGGCGACACACACACTCACACCTACGGACACTTTTGAGTCGCCAATCCACCTACCAACGTGTGTTTTTGGACTGTGGGAGGAACCCGGAGCACCCGGAGGAATGAATTATTATGTGTAGGAGTTCAAATGTTCCCCTAGAATATAGCATGACCCTTCAAAAGCTTGATTCATCATAAGAACACAAATCAAAAAAACACAGCACTTCATTAGCAGGCTCTTAGCGGTGCCAGTCTGCAGTGATATCAGAAGGGTGCTGCTGGACTTTAGTTAAATTTAGGGCACTATATGCCTTCGAAAGCATTTGACAATCATATCATCACCCACTTTTTGTTATTTTATTTTTTGTTTGTTTTCTCTCTCTTTTAAACCTTCTAGTTCCACCTTAAATCTTATAAGTAGCCTCATGTGCTTGTAAGTAATTGTTCCACCATTTAAGGTGGAACTGGAAAGTTACTAGCTAACTACAGAGACCTTGTCATACTGCTAGTGTGTTTTTCTGCTTAAATTTCTACATTAAACTAAGATAATAAAATGGTTATTGTTTTAAAGGAGGAACTACTGACATTTGTAGGTTTCTTTGGCCTTGCCGGTGATTCAGTAGGCATTCAGAACTTATGAAAAATCTGTTTGAAGGGCCATGAAGCCCTAATCCTACACCCTACCCCTCTATTCCCCTAGTCTCAGCCACAGACGCTCCGCCCACAAGTAGACGGATAGTTTGTTACCTTTGGTGTGTTAAACTGGACTCACTGTCCGGAACCCACAAGTTGCATCTGATCTGTGTATCTCTTGTGTATCTTTTGTACTGGTCCGACTTGGGATCAAACCCAGAACCCTAGAGCTGTGTTAGTAACACTACCTGCAGCACAACAATTCCACCCAAATTGAATCATGAACACAGTGTATCTGTTTCTTCTCAGTCAGGCAGGAGGACACTGCACTGAGAGCCTGTGCTCTACTATAATGGTTATAACCATAGCCAGGTCCTGTTTAAAGAGGATGAAGTATAAATGCAGGGGCAGTGAAGAGATGACTGATAGGGTTTTCTATTACAGGGCTTAGATACACACATTAAGACAATTACAAATTAAAATCAATGGAGCAAATCCCTTACACTGAAACAGTGTGGATTATTGGACTATTGATCAGGGCTCTTTGAAAGTGAGAATGGCGACACATAATAAAAAAGTCGGCTGGATGATTTGCATCGTGGCTATCGATTGGCTGCCACTCAGACCACTATTAAATGTAATTCAAGTATTTCTCACTGTTGCTGCAGCACTAGGACTTCAGTGTAAACCCACGCCCTGCGGTGTTTCGCATTAACCCGATAGGCCTGGCCCGAAGTCATGAAGCCGTCTCAGCCTCTGTAACCACACGCTTTATAGAAGGAGGCTACAGAGAAGAACAATGGGGAAAGGTTTACTGCGCTACAGCAGTGATGAGGTGTGTTTGAGTGCACGTTTATGGTGGGCCGGGGGTCTAATGGAGGCCGGGCTCATTTTGTTTACTGTCCCTTCTTGTCATCTTTATGAAGCAGCAAACGCGGCCTGGGACGCAGAGTGTGAAGAGCACTTTGGTGAGACGCTTGGAGCGCTACTCACTCTGCCTCGTTTCTTTTACGCCTCCATTTATAGGTAGGTGAGTTCAGCAGAGTTACTGGCCTTCAGCACATACACTAACTCACGTGTTCATGCATACACACATACACACACAGATACATTTGAGCCTATCAAAGGTGCTCCAGGAAACAACATATACACTGGTACTGCTAGATATTGATGATGTCTAATCTGTTTCAGTATAACCACCCTGTGTGTATTTGTAGATACCATTTTACATGGTGGGTGGCACGGTGGTGCAGCAGGTAGTGTCACAGTCACACAGCTCCAAGGGCCTGGTTGTGGGTTCGTTTCCCACTCCGGGTGACTGTCTGTGAGGAGTTGGTGTGTTCTCCCTGTGTCCGCGTGGGTTTCCTCCGGGTGACTGTCTGTGAGGAGTGTGGTGTGTTCTCTCTGTGTCTGCGTGGGTTTCCTCCGGGTGCTCTGGTTTCCTCCCACAGTCCAAAAACACACGTTGTTAGGTGGATTGGCGACTCAAAAGTGTCCGTGTGTGTGAGTGAATGTGTGTGTGTCTGTGTTGCCCTGTGAAGGACTGGTGCCCCCCTCCAGGGTGTATTCCCACCTTGCGCCCAATGATTCCAGGTAGGCTCTGGACCCACCACGACCCTGAACTGGATAAGGGTTACAGATAATGAATGAATGAATTTTACATGGTGTTTGTTTGGTTTTGTGTAGTGTGTAGTTTACTTGTTTGTCATGTCAGTAAACTTGGATTTTGCCACAAGCTGGAAATCAGAGCTGAAAGCCAGGTGACTGGCTTTTAATGAGTCATTTCTGTTATTTAAAGGGAAAAAAAGCCGGTCTCAAGGTGAATTCAAGCATATTTTACTACAAGACGCTTCCCTGGCTTCCTATAATGTGTACTAAATAGTATTATCGAAATGTAATCGTAAAATATCAATATCAAAGTTCAGCCTTTAAAACTTTACCAACTCTAAACCTTTAAAATAAATAAATAAAAACTATACCTCAGTTTGCTGTCCATGAACGTCTAAATTTCCAAAATATTATATTGCCTTAAATCCGCCCCTAAACCTAAACCAAACCATAATCCATAAGTGCAATGCTCTTAGAAACAGATTACAGCACTGTTTCTGTGGCTCTTCCTCGAGTACATAACAGTTTGAGTGTTTTTAGTGAAAACAGTGCCACCAGTGGACGGGAGCTTGCTTAGTGAAAAAACTATGGATTTAATAAATCCTAGCTCGCAAATGTTATTAATATCTGCAGTTTTTTTAGTAAAATATGTTAAAATCCAAGGAGATATTGTTGTGAGTAACACATTCTCTTCACTACTGCCACTGTTATATTTACCTGCCTTCCCTCTGTTCTCTAACAGTGGGGGGTTTCTCTGGTTTTTAAAATGGAATGTTTCACTCTAGAAACTACTACAGCAGTGATGTTTTTAGGGAAGTGTTTGTACCTTTGCAACATATGTATCCGTGGTCAGATCCTCCTGGATCTATCTACATTAGACTTGCAGCTGAGGAGGAAAACACTGGTAAACACATGTCTTGCTATGAGGGAAATATAAATCAGTGTGATGCATGGACCATGCTAATAATCAACTGTTTTGCTGTAGTAATGGGTGCATTTGTAGACAGTACAGAGGGCCATGTCTGCAGATTGTAACTGTAGCATTTTCTTTCCCTCTCAGTGCAGTAGCGTCAGGCTCCTCCTGGCTGACTCTCTGCCGTGCCGTGACCGTGTTGTGGTAGATTATGGAAGTAATCTGTTTACCTGCTCACCTGAGCCGGGGTAGCGGTGGCCTCGTGTCTGAAGCTGTATGTGGCCTCTGTGCTGCTGGACAGCCGCTAGCCGACAGAGCGAGTGAAAGCGTGAAGCTCTGAGCTGACCTGTGACCCCCATGGAAAGTTCCAGACTCACGCCTGGACCCTCTGTCAGCGACAAGCGTGAAACCTCCGGAGAGAGGTGACCGATGTAATCACATCGACTCAATCTACTGCCCTGCAACACATACACACACACACACACACACACACACACACACACACACACATGGCCTGGCAAAACAAAAATCAATCCATCTGAGAGAGAGAGAGAGAGAGAGAGAGAGAGAAAGTGGTACAACAACAAGCCAGAGGAGGCTGAATGTATTCAGCAGTGGGAAATATTGGACTGCGTAAGACACAATTGAAGATAAATAAGGCACAGGAGCATGACTTTAAAATAGTGTATTAAAGGAGAGCCCGGGGGGATTGAAATCATTGCCTGTGAACCCAGTCCTGAAGCTAAATTACAGAGGGGGGTCGGCATGATTTCACGCTTCACTAACTTATTTTCCCAACACTTTTTTCTTCTCTCCACTCGGCTGGCTTTCTTTTCTGCGCTCGTAAAGCCCTCGGGACGCACGTGTTAAAGAGTAGACATCGAGGGTGAATATTAGCTTACCTTTTACTGCTGTTTTCACTTAAATACACACAGAGCACTCACTGTTAGAGCAGAACACTTCCACAGGATTATTCAAGCCTGCAGGAAAAGGGGGAATATCCAGCACTCATTAATTGGTCAAAGTGTAATATCCATCTGCACTTTGGCTATGAATCAGATTTTAGTATTATATCTTTACTGAGAGAGAGAGAGAGAGAGAGAGAGAGAGAGAGATGGCTAGAAGGGAGTCTTCCACAATGTAATGTGTTTAATTTAAAGCAGACCTATTACGAAAACAAAAATCACTTGTTCAGTGCGTACATACATTTATTTGGGCATCTGGAGCCCACCAGCCCACACACTGTGAAACAAGAACACCCAGCCAGTTTGTTTGAGGGCCACCTGAGTCTGAAAACATGGGATAAAATGAGGCTTTCTGATTTTGTGCTGCATCTTACGTCAAGGTCAGACACTTTAGACTTGTTCCAACTCGTCATCTTGGTCTGTCCAATCACAGCGCTGGAGCAAATGGAGCAAAACAAACAAAATGAGGGAGGAGAAATGCTTCTGCTTGCTTGCTCCTCACTCCTGGGCACTGGGTTGTGGTGAGTAATGGCTCATTCTCATGTAAAGGAACAGGAGCTGAAACCGGCCGCTCTGAACAGGGTAGCTGTGGTGTTTGATCCTTGTGGTATTTTGGCAAAGGCATATCATAGATGTGGGCGGCATGGTGGCGCAGCAGGTAGTGTCGCAGTCACACAGCTCCAGGTGCCTGGAGGTTGTGGGTTCGATTCCCGCTCCGGGTGACTGTCTGTGAGGAGTTGGTGTGTTCTCCCCGTGTCCACATGGGTTTCCTCCGGGTGCTCCGGTTTCCTCCCACAGTCCAAAAACACACGTTGGTAGGTGGATTGGCGACTCAAAAGTGTCCGTGAGTGTGTGTCTGTCTGTGTTGCCCTGTGAAGGACTGGTGCCCCCTCTATGGTGTATTCCTGCATTGCGCCCAATGATTCCAGGTAGGCTCTGGACCCACCGCGACCCTGAATTAGATAAGGGTTACAGATAATGAATGAATGAATGAATATTATAGATGTTTAAATTAGACCCCATGTTTGATTTAATACTTGTGAACACATAAAATTCATTCATTGCTTTTGTGATGTCACATCCTGGAGTTACAAACTTCTGTTGACTAAAGGCCACATGGCCAAAAGTTTCTGGACACCTGCTTCTTCCACATGCCCACATCTCCCGCCATCCCACCCCCTTTGCTGCTGTAACAGCTTCTACTCTTCTGGGAAATCTTTCCAAAACATGGTGAAACATATCTATGAGGGTTTGCCACAACAACATTTGTGAGGTCAGGTACTGATGAATATTTAGTTCTGGTTCACAAGCATGCGCACACACACACACACACACACACAACTCCAACTCATCCCAAAGGTATTGGATAGAGCTCCATCAGTCCAGAGAACACTGTTTCACTGCTGCATAAGCCAGTGCTGGGGGGCTTTTTAAACCTCTAGTCGAGGCTTGGTGCACAGCATGTAGAGGCTCATGTGCAGGGAACCTCACTTCATTTCATGCTTTTCTGGGTACACCTTAAAATAGCTGAATTAACTAATTCTAAAATGTGTCTGTAGAGTATTTTATTTGAGCATTATATACTCCCTCAGGCTGACTGCCTGGCTGTCAATGATTGTCCCAACATGGTAACTGAGATTGTTGGGTCAGGTTTTTATATTCTTAGGTGACGATGAGCCAGACTGGGTCAGAATTTTCATGAGCTTCTATCTGGAATCACTGGCAGGAACACACCCTGGACAGGGCTCCAGTCCACCTCCAGTGATCGTATTTTACCAGAGCCATATTTAACAAAGCAGACAGGTATTGGCCAGGCAGGTGTCCAGAAACTTTTGGCCATATAGTGTACGTAGCTGACCATGACGTGTTGGAGAAAAGAAATAAATAAACGAATGAAACCCTTCAATGCGCACTATCCTCGGTGTACAGTGTCCTGCTGTGGAGCGACCGTCCAGCAAGCTGCTCCCTCCTCAGCAGGGGTATGAGGGAGTGTGTCTGTCCAAAGCCATCAATCATTAACCCGGCCCACCTCCCACACACACACACACACACACACCCATATCCACAAGGCCTCTCTCACTTCTCCCCCCACAGCCTCCTGAACATCACACACTCAGTGGAGCGCAGCCACACCATGAATTCAACTAAACCTACCCTACTCCCTATACACACACAAACACATGCATTCATGCACACAGACACACACACACACACAGTTTTAGCTTTCTATGTACACCAAAGTGTGTCTAAAGTTGTATATTTCACCCATCTGTGCCAGTGAACACAGACACACAATAGTGCACTAGGGGCTGTGAACACACACCCAGAGTGGGAGCAGTTGTGAGTTCGGTGCCTTGCACAAGGGCAACTCAGCCATGGATTGAAGGAGGAGGACAGTGCTGTTCCCTCACTCCCACTTTCCTGCCATCTTCTCTAAACACCAGGCCACGGCTGCCCAGAAAGCAAGTGTCCTTCATCCAATGAGTCCTGGTTTCTTTTCCAGCACATGGGCGTGTGGTGTGGTGTACGTGTGGTGTTCTGTAGCGTTGTGATGGACCAGGATGCACTGTGGGAAGGAGACAAGCTTTTGGAGGGAGTGTGATGCTGTGGACAGTGTCGTGCTGGGAATCCTTGGCTCTGGGTGTAAATGTGGAGGTCTGTTTGACATGTGACACCTAGGTACTAAAACAGCATATTAGCTGGGTGATCTCAATGCTGTGGTTTGTCGTATTTAATGTGTTACAACTTATTCCAATGTGGATTTCCATGCCTTACATATTTTCCAAAGAAACCCTTCTGGAATGGGCTTTATTCAACTGGAAGACTATGGGTTCCCTGGCCGTGTGTGTGTGTGTGGGGCTAGCCATCAGTCAGGTTAGCCCTAGAGTGGAGTAATCACGCCGGACTAATCCTCTCCCAGACGGAGCGCCGTACGGAAGGCAGACACAGAGCGAAAATGCAGAAAATCGCTCTCCATCCCCTGTGATATCTGCAGGCCTGGGGCTGTGTGGATAAGATGATTGAGGTGGCACTGGAAAGACCAAGCGAGGGAGGGATGAACAGGCGAGGAAGCAGGAGAGAGAGATATGAAATGGAGGGAAAGGAAAGCACAACTTACCATAAGGAGGAAAGCGGGGGGTGTGGGGGTGGAAAAAGGTTGATGTGGCGATCATAGGCTGGGGTGGGATTGGCAGAATTTGGTAGAATGAGGGAGAGAGAGAAAGGATTACAGACTTAGGTTGCTAGACTGGTCCGCTAGTGATAAGGGAATTGGACGAAGGAACGGACATCTAATCCATCAGCTAAATTTCTTCCTCGCACAATTGTCACCTTTCTGCACGGTTTATCTCCATGAAGAACTTCTCCCTCAGCTCCCACATTTGGATAATGAAATATTATGTATGCCATTCATGACCAGCTATATAATCTACTGCAGTCTTAGAGCATTAATTACTGTTTGGGGGTTATTAAAAGAGCGCAGTCGGAAAACCAGTGGGAGGCGGCTTGTGGAGATGGAAAAACAACAAGTGTTTTACGTTCATTCGACCATATAGGAACACACACCAAAATAAGACAAACAAAAAAGACGCAAAGTCTTATTTCTATGCTAATGTACTTTGAAAATGGCATATAATTAAATTCGTAGATAATTAAGCTTACACATATTTTCAGGGAAAACACAATTAAACATCCCCATCTGCTTATTCTAAGTGATACCGTCTCCCTCATAATTAATATTTTGTTTGTCATGCACTCACACATCCTGAATACCTCTTTGCATCTGGCATCATTTGTGACAGTGTGTGTGTGTGTGTGTGTGTGTGTGTGTGTATTTCTGAAGTGTTTAGAACTTCTACAGCATTCACTGCGGCATCATCAACCCTGGCATCTGCTTTTATATGCAGCAGTTTTATATCCAGTGAGTGTTAAACATAGACTATACTTTCATTTTTGATCTTTTGTTTCGTTTTATTTATTTATTTACTTGTGTTTTTCAAGTTTACAAGTTGAGATTTGAGAAGTGTTTTTGAGATTTTGTTTTTTTTTTGTTATTATTTCTGAAGGGATTAGAACACCCACTTGCATAAGGAAGAGGAAACTAAAGATAAGTAAGGGAATTAAAGGAGTATCTCTAACACTATGCTTCAAAAAAACAGGACTCCTGACAACCGTACCATTTTCCTGCCCTCCTCCAAAAGTTACATAGTGCAGTTTCTGCAGTGCTGAGCACAGACCAGCAACAACAGAGGCTCTATTCTCCCCGTTACAGATTACAGAGACAGTACAGTTATTTTCAAGCTGTAATATAAGGTAAAATTAGTATCTACACTTACTTTATACATGGAATAAAACCTGCCTCATCATTTCACTCAGACCAAAGGAAATGATGAAGAAGAAGGATGGAGGTAGAGAAGGCTTCCAATGAAAAGCCAGAGTTTGTATGTGAATGAGACATTGATGTAGGTGGATGGTGTTTAAAGGTGAGGTGTTGCACACCTCTCTGTGTGGCTTATCAGTCCGTGACAGTCCTGTATATTAGAGAAAGGAGGGCTGTAGGAGTGGGCTTATGCTTGTTTCTACAAAATCTTCTCTGAGAGAGAGGATCATTCAAGCCCCACATTTACTTCATATCTGAACTCATCCCCATGTGATTTTGACCTTCCTTTCACTGTGATGGAAGACAACGCTACACTATGGGTCTGAAAGGATGGACACAAACACCTGGAGAGGAGCTTGATTATTTCCTGTTTCTCAATTATCTTCAAATTGAGGCAGTTTTGGTGGTCTACCAGGTCTTGCATGATTGTCATGAGACTTGTTGTCTTTGCTTTTTGTTGGCCTTAATTTACATTGACTTTGTCTTTCCGCTGATAAAGTTAGTTTTGGGTGAGGTGACAGATTTTGCATGGTTGTGTCCTTTTCTTTCACTGTAACAGATGACAGCTCAGTAATATGGGTCTGAAAGGATGTGTAGCTGCCATCAGTACACACCGAAGAACATCAAGAGTTTATAGCAAGCATGCGATGAGAATAGAAGACTGTAACATTTATTCAATTATTTAATTCCTTCATTATCTATGTTGGCGCAGCAGGTAGTGTCACACTCACACAGCTCCAGGAACTTGTAGGTTGTGGCCTTGCACCCAGTGATTCAGGATAGGCTCCAGATCTGTACCCTGAACTGGAAAAGAGGTTACAGATAATGAATAAATTCATTATCTATAACTGCTTATTCAATTAAGGGTCATGGTGGGTCTGGAGCCTACCTGGAATCAAGGGAACACACACTGAAGTGGGCGCTAGTGCTTTGCAGGGTGACACACACTCACACATTCACATTTAATTCATTCATTCATTCATTATCTGTAACCCTTATCCAATTCAGGGTCGCAGTGGGTCCAGAGTCTACCTGGAATCATTGGGCGCAAGGCAGGAATACACCCTGGAGGGGGCGCCAGTCCTTCACAGGGCAATACACACACACACATTCACTCACACACACGGACACTTTTGAGTCGCCAATCCACCTACCAATGTGTGCTTTTGGACTGTGGGAGGAAACTGAAGCACCCGGAGGAAACCCACGCGGACACAGGGAGAACACACCAACTCCTCACAGACAGTCACCCGGAGGAAACCCACGCAGACACGGGGAGAACACACCAACTCCTCACAGACAGTCACTCGGAGGAAACCCACGCAGACACGGGGAGAACACACCACACTCCTCACAGACAGTCACCCGGAGGAAACCCACACAGACACAGGGAGAACACACCACACTCCTCACAGACAGTCACCCGGAGGAAACCCACACAGACACAGGGAGAACACACCACACTCCTCACAGACAGTCACCCAGAGGAAACCCACGCAGATACAGGGAGAACACACCACACTCCTCACAGACAGTCACCCGGAGCGGGAATCGAACCCACAACCTCCAGGTCCTTGGAGCTGTGTGACTGCGACACTACCTGCTGCACCGTGCCGCCCACATTTAATTTATATTTATTTATTTAATTAATCATTTGTAATAACTTCAATTGAATTAAATGTTTACGTTCTCACATTCATACGATCTCATACTTTCATATACCATAATAGCATGAGTATACGTGCTTGAGTTCGCTGCTTCTCTGATGGCAGTGCTAACAGTGGAATAGAAACTAACTTTTATTGAACATAATATTGCTCAAATGTATTATAATTATTTAACAAAAAATATATTGCAAAACAAATCAAGATAGTTTTATCACATATTTGGACACACAGTTTGTAAGATGCTAATCTTTGCTTGTTAGCTACATTAGCCTTAAATTCCAAAGCAAAACTAACAGAGTGAGGTTTATGTAATACACATCTTGGCTGAACATATACAAAATATTTTAAATTTTTACCAAAATTATATATATATATATATATATATATATATATATATATATATATATATATATATATATATATATATATATATATACATACATATATACATACATACATGTATATTCACGTTTAGGCTACACAAGTTTGGCTCTGTTGGAGGAACCCAGAGAATCTTTCCTTAAAAAAGTCAGTGGTAACTCTTTGCCTCCTCAGGGTGGTGGAGGGTGAAATGTGCTATATCCTGTAGCCCCTTGAAGCAAATAAGCTATTTCATACTCACATTCTGTCCTCTCAAGCCTTGGATCAGCCTTGTTTATTTCGGCGGGTCCATGACACTTAGGCCCCTAGAAACCCCTCCAGCCGACAGTCTCCCTGCTTCAACTAGAGGAAGCCTCATCATTTTTAATACCCCCTCCCTTCCAGCTGCTGTATTGGTGGAGAATTGAACTGTTTTAAATGTATAGTTTTGTATGATTGCAGGACGGGCTTTCTCCAAAGAGCTTATCTGTGTCTGATGGGGGCTATTGGAAAGCATTAGCCACGTAGCCGCAATGTGCATGGTACAATTTCAAACACTCACCTACTGAGAATGCATTAAGGCAGAGCGCTCCCACTGTCATTTACATTCATATCGTTTTTGCATGTCTGCATAGTGTGCGCACATGAATTTTCACATCCAACGTACGTGTGCAGACATCTACACCGCTTAATGCAATGCTATCTTAAACATGCAAATTATACACAGTTAAATCTAACTTCCTGTCTAATTAGCCCCTTTTTTTCCACCCCAATGCGCATTCACAAAACGTCCGCTCCCTTATTCCATCCCGGTTTCCACAGGGAGATGACACACCGCAGCCTGAGTGGCAGTGACGCCATGGCAACGGCAGTTAGCACCACGCCGGGGACGGTATGGAGATATTTCCATGCGACTTGGCAGATGATGTAGTTCACACTCCTTCTGTAAGCGCACACACACACACACACGTTGGGAGAACGTTGTTGACGGCGCTCCGTATCCCTGCCAGAAAACAAAAGCTGCAACATTATACACTCTGTCAAACTTTGTGAAGGGCCTCCTGAAAGTTCCAGAAAGTGTGCAACCCTGTATAATGAACACATTTCAGTACACCTGAAAAAAACAATAAATTTGAAAAAATAAGATCATTTAAATGTATTAAAGAAATTGAAGAATTATTAGAAAAAATGGAAAAGCCCAGTAAAAAATTAGCCCAAGCCTTTCATTTTCAAGAACGTCGATTTCTTAATTTTTATTTTAACTGTTTCGCAAACAGTGTGTGTTGATCTTCAGAGATCTTAGATTTATTGCTGTAATATTGCGCATTCTTTTAGACAAACATTTTAAACATAACTAAACCTCGGTGAGCTGCATCGGTAAATCAAGGATAATATATCTTCACTGCAGAACACTGAATAGCTCCCGTTGTGGAACAGTTCCTTATCATGAGTAAGTGAGTGAGTGAGTGCATTATAAGCCAGTTCTAGAAAATCACAAGTATAACTTTCACTTGGACTTATCTGATTTAAACCAGGAGTAGTTTAATCATTTTTTTAAAAATACTTTTGTTTGTTTTTGAAATACTCTGCATGTCAGGGTGTTTTGGAGAAATAAAATTTAAAAAACAGGCAGAAGTTGACAAGGACACTGCAATGCTCCTCCTCATGGTGTCACGCCCTTGTCCTGTCGTGTCTGTTTTCCCTGTATGTATGTTTCCCTGGCTCTGTATGTTTTTGTTCGTGTCTCCGCCCTCGTCCTCGTCAGTTTCCTTGGTGATCCGTCCCCCTCGTTATCTGTTCCAGGTGTGTCTTGTCTGTGTCATGTATTTAAGTTCCCTTGTGTCACTTCCTGTTTGTGGGTCATTTTTATTGTTGCGATTCATGGTTTCCAAGTCTGTCTGTCTTTGATTCGTTTCATGTCGTTTCCACTATTGTCATTGTTTCCTTTCCACCGTCATTGTAGCAAGTCTGTCTGTTTCTGTTATTCCTTGTTTCGGTTTGTTTCCTTGTCTGTTTCATGTGTTACTCATTTTATTTTTGCCCAAGTCATTCTGTCTCTGTTTGGTTATAGTTAGCTTTAATAAAGTCACTGTGTGTTAGCGTTTGCGTCCGCCTCCGTCAGTCCATCCCCGCGGCTCTTGACACATGGACTCCTCCAGCTGTAGCCCGGCAGTGTGTGTTGTGTTCATGTGTTTAGAGGGAGTGTTTTTTTAAGGAGTAATGAAAACAGGTATAGATATTTTCAAAAATAACCTTACACGTTCTTCTTCCTACAAAATTACCATCTCCAAAATTACCATTTGTGGAGAAGATCCTACCATCTTCTCCAGCTTTAATGTTTATATTGTTTTTGCTCTGTTTGACTTGCATTTATCACTGCTGTCAGGACAAAACAAATCTGGATTTTACATATCGGAAGTGTCTAAAGTATGTTTTATTTGTTTATTTGTTGTGTTTACATGGAATTTTCAAGAAACAGAAGCATCCATTTGAAATGAAAGCTCAGTCTTGGCTTGTCTAACTTTATCCATCAGTCATGGATGTTTCTTTACTTTGGAATCCATTGTTTTGCAAAGGTATACAAGCATATTTGATCCCTGTCTGAAATGTGATACAGGAATGAAACATATACTGACAAATGTTCTGAAGGTCACTCTGAACATTTCAGTGCTGCTTTGCATATAGTCAAATATCACAAATAAACAACAAAAAAAAGGATATTTCCACTCAGTATGCCACTTTGTGTCTAAATGAATTTTGGAGGATAGCTTTCATGATCCTGTCTAACTTCAGGTTTAAGCATGACTCTCTCTCTCTCTCTCTCTCTCTCTCTCTCTCTCTCTCTCTTTGAATGCATTTTAACAAGCGCATCTGATGCTGTTCTGAAATCTGGCTTTTAATAACATGCACAAAGTTGGCCCTAGTTTTGAAGCCTCCAACATTTGCTCAGTAAATCAGCAGTTTCATCTTTTTTTAAAAAAAGGACGAAGAGAATCGTCTGTATCAAACAAACGCTCGCTTCCATGCGAGGCTTTCAGATGAGAGACAACGACTCGTCCTCTACCTTTCTGTCTCCGAGTGGTGATGAGCTGCTTTAGGAGATGAAAGCTCCTCCAGCTTTACTTTGAATTAGAACCACTCTTTGAAGTGATTTGTGTTTGTTTGTAATGGAAAATACATCCGAGAAATACAAACACCATTTGAAATGAAGTCCCACTGGACCCACTGTCTTCCTTTGTCCTCCAAACTAGCTTTTAGATCCGTTTGTTCCTATAAGGCGTTCATGCATTTGAATGTGGCCCACTGATGAAGGCAGGGAAATCAGTCCCCTGTAGGTTCTCCTGGTGGTCAGGGTTGGTCCAGGGCGGGGTTTTTCAGGGGTGAACAACTCTGACCCTGTAAATATTTGTTTTGTTCATGATTCTTTGGAACATTTTTGAGGTATCATCAATATATCATCACTTGATTAACAAAAACATCTATTCATTATTCTTCTGTAACATTTGCATCTCCTAGCGATGGGTCTGGGGCCAAACCTGGAATCATTTGGTGCAAGGCAGGAGCACACTCTCAGACAGTGATCCGAGACAGGAACTACACCCACAACCCTGGGGACCCTGAAGCTGTTTGGTTGCAACATTAACACATTCATAAACATTTCTCACACCTCAGAGAGGCTGGGCATTTTAACCTCAGTGTGAACCTCAGAGCACAGCTGGGTTTCCCTGGGTGGGAAGGATGGCTCTCCATTTTCATCAGCAATGTCAGCCAATGCAGGTGTCTGTTAGTTAACATAGCAGGTTGAGCAGGTAGTGTTCTCCTCCAAGTGTGTTGAGACTAACCATGTGTCTGATTAATATTCATCAAAGCAAAACAAATTCCATCCTTTACGACCGAGCTTACGTCACTTAGTATGTCATGAGTGAATATACTGTAGTTAGATATTTACAATACATTTTAAAAACAATACACTCATGTTTGCATTTTCATCAGCTCCAAAGTCTGAATTTCAAAATATGAGCGCAGATCCTTTTAAAAATAATTGAAATTCTACTCTATTTTAACATTCCAGCATTGATGCAGCTAAAGTGCTACTTTCAGACTGCAGGGCTGTGATGAATCAGTGCATTATTACAGGCCTTGTAAGTAGTGTTTGTGCATTTTTGAGTCAAATGGCCGGCTGCTGGGTGAGAAAGCCCTTTTAGTGTGTTTGTGGCCTAATATATCTCCAGCAGTCATTTCAGCACAGGCTTTATTTACGGCCTTGTGTTCCTGCGTTCCATCAGCAGTCTGCTGCTTTTTTCATCTTGCCAAAATTGTAGTGTTTTCACCTCTCTTTACGGAGCTAATGGCCAGTGAAGCGCAGAAAATCTTTTTTGCAACCCTGTATTATTAGGAAATTGCAGTTCTCCATGGCATGAAGTAGAGTAGCAGGGGTCCGGGTTCACCACCCACAGCCCCTGTCTTTACCCTCTGCTCCAGCACCATTTTAGAGAGCAAATCCATCAGAACACACATTCAAATCAGCCCACTCACAGTTGTAAAAACTCACAGACCTGCTTCAGGACCACATACACACACAAAATCCCGCTTTAGAGCCCCAAACCTGCTACAGAACACCTCACACTCTCACAGACACGATCGCAAACACCACACACACTTGCACACAGAACACCACACACTCACAGACCGACCCATTTCAGAATGACACACACGAGAACACTCACTGACCCAATTCAGAGCACCACACGCACTCCGACCTGATTCAGAACATCATAGACTCACACTCACGGGCCCATTTCAGAACACCACACACCCACAGACCCATTTCAGAATGACACACACACTGACCCACTTCAGAGCAACACACACTCTCACCGTTCTGATGCATAACACCACACACACTTACAGGCTCACTTCAGAACACCACACAGGCCATTGAACAGATATAAGTGTTATTTATTTAGAGAATCCCAGTCCATGTGCATCTGTAGGTTCTGTCAAAGTGAGGAGCCTCTCTGATCCTCAAAGAAAGCAGGTGCTGAAATCTCCATAAAGTGCGCACCAATACGCTGCTTTAATGAGAGCCGAATGGAGCTTCAGTGGGACTGATAACACACAAACACCACCTGCATGCCTTTCACTGCCACTGCACACATAACACACTCGTTTACCAGTCTGCTTTATCTCTCTATCTGTGAACATCCATGTTCCACATAAGCTAAAGCTGCTTTACTCTGCTTAAATGGAAGGTATGGAGCTATATGTGATATTTTTTTTGCAGCTCAGCTGCTTCCCCAGGCGGCTTGAGAGAAATTACTCAGACTTATATATTCAGCCTAAACTGCAGCTTATTCCAGTGGCTCAAGCCCTTGTTCCACACACACACACACACACATTTTTCCCTGTGAATTGCGGGGACATTAACTTTATTAGTAAATACTACCTGCTTAGGCCTGTGCAGTACCTTAAACCTGTGTTGTGCTGCTGGAAATTTTAGAACATGTGTCTATTTACTGTTCACTCTGTTAGACACGCCATCCTCATTGGTCCCCCTAGAGACAGTAGCAGTCCAGCAGTAACACTGAGGTCTTTAAAAACTCCAGCAGCACTGCTGTGTCTGATCCGCTCGTACCAGCACAACACACAATAACACACCACCACCACATCAGTGTCACTGCAGCGCTGAGAATGATCCACCTGGGGTCCTGATGAATGATGAGTCCTGGGGGTCTTGGCCATTGAAGGACAGTGTATATATACAGCAAAGGAGATTAATCTTTAGTCTTTTGTAGAAATAATTATTGATCAACTTCCCTCAGGTCTGTCTGTCTCTTTCTCTCTCTCTCTATCTCTCTCTCTCTCTCTCCCCGATCTACATGCTTTTCTCTCTATTTTTAAAGAAATTGTTTCTCATACGTTTCCTCTCTCTCTGTCTCTCGGATTCCATCTGTTTTTCTTTCTCTAAAGCTTCACTCTCACTCTCTCTCGTTCTCTCTGTCGTATTTCAATTTCTTTCCTTCCGTCTCTCTAATTCTATTTCTAACACTCCTACTAATCTCTCTCTCTCTCTCTCTCTCTCTCTCTCTCTCTCTCTCTCTCTCTCTCTCTCTCTCCTCTTTGTTGCTACAGCTGTATAAAGCTCCCGTAACCAGTTCTTTTAATGATGACAGAATTAAAATGTATTTGAAGGATTAGAGCTGAATCTTTAATCATACAGAGTTTCATTTCATATTAGAATTCAGATCATGTACTGGATGTGGCGGTGGGTGTGAAAAGCCCCCAGCTTAGCCCCGCAGGCCAGTAATCAAATACTCATGTGATTTCTTGCATACACACCACAACTTTGGGAATTTTTTTTATTTAAAAATGTATAATATATATTTTAATTCAATTTTTTTTTTGAAAATGATAGAAGATAAATATCCCCACTATGACTAATTAAACTTTGTCACACACTTGGAGACAGTAGGTCCCCACAAAGAGCTAAACACACACACCCACACACACACACACACACAAGATCAGATAACCACAGAGGCCCACCAAGCTGAATACCCACCACGGCTGACAGGGACCAGCATATATTCAGTTTGTGATAGCAGATAGAAAGTCCATCAGAACACTCAAGTATTACACCCACACACACACACACACACACCCTCCACGACCTCACATACCTTGGCGAATTTTAAACAAACACACATGAAACACAACACCACACACACATGGCAGCAGCAATAAAGTAGCCGTCTGAACTGATAATAACATCTTGACCTCAATACTGCCCCCAGTCCTGTTTCCATTCCTAGTGGAATCTTCTCCTCCACTTTCCTTCAAGGGAATCCTTGTCACCATCTTGAAGGGCATTCAGATTAGCAAAGATCACTGAGCAGAGCATCCACCAGAGGAAGCTTACAATAGCATAAACTTTCACCTTTTTCATCACAACTTTATTGCAGAGGGTCAACACAAATGTCTAAAATATAATTCAAACTACAGGTTTTTATTTATCTACGTATGTGCTACAGTACTGAACCTAGCTATGTTTCCTCAAACACATCCAGTAATGCTGAGGACTGGTTCCTGGGACATCTGTGGAAACACCAGTGGCTTGTTTATTTAATATGCAAATCAATATTTACTTTTTTTCACTGAGGGTCTCTTAAAAGCTCCACATCCTTTCAGACCCAGGGTGTTGAGATGTTCTTCCCAGAGTTGGGAGGATGGACACAAGCCGTGGATGTGTTCTGATCTGAAGCGATTGTGGGGCTTGATTTTCATCTCAGAGACAAAAGCTGTAACATTTGATGGTAATATTTTTGTGACCTTGACCATTTTCTAGTGAGTTTTCCAGGTTTGTAAACTCCTGCAGTTCACTTATTTAGCTTTAACTTTGCTTTCTTTAAAAGAATGATCTTCAGTATTTCACTGAATTAAGCCCACAGCACCTCCAGAAGGCTCAACAGTGAAGTCTGTCGTCCCTCAAAGCCAGTTTTACAGTCCTGCCTTACCCTTTACCATCAACAACTGTAAATCCACACTGGCCTCCCTGCTGACTAAGGCTGTACCTAGCCCCACTGGTACCGTTAATGCATGCTCAGTGCCACCAGTTCCATAGGAACTTTACATGCTACATCACCAACTACCACAACAGCACCTGTACAGTGCATTTCCCCAACTAGTCTGTGTTCTCCTTATCCACAACCACTGACTAGACCTTTCAGCTGCTTCTGACAACTCCTTCACAGCTGCCCTTAGTTTCCGGCTCCTGATGCCAAACTGCACAAGCAGGGATGTGGCAGACTTGGCTACAAATACCCCATCTTCACCAGTCTTACATGTGCCTGCCACCCACGTTCCCTCACCTCAGCCGTCAAGTCCACATACTTCAGCGTCCTCCTTTCAAATGCTTCAATAACTGCATCCTCAAACGGAACTGTTAACTTTATGAAATAAACTGTTTACTTTCAGAGCGACTCATTTGAATGACACACGTAGGACAGGGTCCCACACCAAACATTGTTGTCCTAGGCAGGGTCAATGCTAGAAATCTTGGGGCCCATGGAAGATGTCCCCCTTCCCCCCATTCAGTAAAAACAGAGAGGGTTGAAATGACAATATGATAAATAATTCAAAAAAAATATTATAGCAAAGCACAAACATGTTTCATTTGATTATTTTAACAGATGAAATTATATGTTGTATTTCAAATGCCTACACAAGGCAATACTATTAAATTAATATTAATAGCCCTCAAAGGTCGCCCTGTCATTGCTAGGCCCCTAGCAATCTTAACTTTACCCCCCCCCCCCACACACACACACACACACACACACACACACACCCCCAGCAGTGCCCCTGGTCCTTGGGCCATTAAAAATAGGCCACGCCAAGAGATAAATGCTCTTTTGGGACACTTCAGGACGACAGTGTTTTGTGTGGTAAAACCAGAAATGTTATCCATATGGAAATCTCTGGTTGAAATATGAATGGAACTATTCATATCATTCCCACCCTTCAGCAAAATGTTCCAATCAGCTTACTGTTTCTACTACAAGGACGTTGACCATATAGTGAAGCTAGTGAGGAAACACAGTGACCCTCAACTACAAGTCATTAGGCACTTTATATTAATATGACGTTTTTTTTTTTTTCCCATTATCCGTTATGATTCAATCATTGTCTGTAACTTATTATCCAGTTCAGGGTCATGGTGGGTCCAGATCCTACCCGGAATCACAGGGTGCAAGGCGGAACACACCCTGGAGGGGACACACTCACACATTCACTCACACCTCTGCATACTTTAGAGTAGCATCCGGAGACAGGGAGAACACACCAAACTCCTCAAAGTCTGTCAACTACAGTGGGGCTCGAACCCACGGCCTTAGGACCTTGGAGCTGTGTGAAAATGACACTACATGGTGCGCCACTGTGTCATCCGTCAAAATCATTGTTTTATTTTTAAATTTTAAATGAAATGACAGAAAAACTGTATTCATGATTTTTTATTCATTAAATTCTACACAAGAACAGACAATTGTTTTTGAATTGTAATTTGGTTTGAAATTCATTCGGTGTTAACTACCTAAAATGTTGGTATAACTACAAAGTTATTTCCATATATAGATATGGCACAGATGATAATGCAATTTATGTATCATGATGTTATAAGATTAGTGTAAGAAGACATACCGTTCCACTTTAAAAGACGTGGAGCTTCTTCGCATAAACAAATTGTAGACAACAACATTTCCCCACAATTGTAGTTATACAGAATGTGCTCCTGTTTCGTGGGAATTTTGGTTAACCTTCCTCCTGTGTTAGCTTTCTGTTACCATCTCTTATGTTAATGGGACGGTTTTGAACCGTGTCTTAAATCAGCCATAAGATCACCCTAAAAAACAATTAAATATCAACCAATGTGTTTCTCACCTCTTGTTGACCTTGTTATTCTTCCTTATCCGTGAAAGGATTGGTTTTAATTGTTCATTGTTGCAGACTGTAAACTGGAGATGTAAACTCTGCAAAACTCTACAAAACACCAACTCTAAACTGACTGGGCCTGACATGTCCGGACATGTCTGTCTTTCCTTGTTTTGTGAAACAGACAAAGACAGAAGCCCCTAACTGAAGCTCGAGTGGTTGTAGGAGGAGCCAGCTGTAGGCTGTTGGTGTACAGTGTGTTTATGAGTCCAGATTTGGCACTTGTTGTTGTTTTCTGATTTAAAATTATACCTGGGTTGAAATTGACCCGAACAACAGAAAAGCCATAGTTTTAACAAGAGCTTTTTATAATTGAGTAAAAAATGTATTATTTTGTTTAAATAGACGTTCCAGACAAAGTAAAAAAGTCTTGATGCAATAAACAAATTCATTTAGAATCATTTTAAAATCATTTAGAAAAATCCTAGAGAGAATCCCAAGTTGACATGAATTGTGTTGTTAATCCAAACTAGGATTTTTGAAAATAACATACAATATACTTTCATTTGAAATGCAGAAATCAATCTAAATGTGTGGATAGGACAAAATGAAGCATACGTTTATAAACAGAGTGAGGATAGGAAATAGGAGAATGGCTATAAGCTGAAAGACCACAGTGTATCCATCACTGCTACAAAACTCCACCTCAGGCAGCGTACACCTGAACCATATCCTGGCCCTTTCAGTGCTAAAAGAGCTGGAGCTCATCTCCCTTCCCCTCCTCTCTGAATGAGCCTGGAGCAGTGGCCTGGAAACACCAGCTGCATTCCCACTTGCCTTGCCTGATTATAGCCATTCTCTCCTCATACAGCCATAAATATTCATCCCCTCCTCTCCGTGCCTGTCTCCTGTCTGTGTTATGTCTGAGAATTAAAGCTCTGGAATTGGTAATCATGCGTTTATCAATCTCCAGTGAAGTTTAATGGGGTTATATTAGCCCGTATCATGCTCGCTGCACTGTAAAGCTGTAAAAATATTTCCCAGGCCACAAAATTTGTTGTATGGCATGTATCATTTACACTGTCACACAATACTATTCATGGCAGTGCTTCAAATGTTCAAAGAGTGTGTAAAGAGGGAGAGAGAATCCCTCAGTGTGCTCTCTCATTCTCTTAGCCATGGTGTTCTTCAGCTATGCTTGCAGTTCAGCAGTTTAAGGTTCACACATTATTGCTCTCAGTGATGCGCTTTTTCCCTTTTCTCCAGAGGACACCACAGCTTCTCTGCCCTCTGTCTCCTCAAGGCTCTGTCTGAACTGAGCGAGGATTCTGTTTCCAGGAGCAAGAGAGAGAGAGATAACAGACCCCCATCATCCAGCTCCAGTCTCAGTGTTCTAGTGCAAATTACATTCTTTCTTGTCTTTTTTCCTTTTGTCAGTTCGCTACAGCTCCACATTCTTTCCGAACCAAGGATTTCAATTAAAATGTGGACAAAAGTAGCTGTGGATATGTTCTGATCGGAAGTGTCTTGCACATTCTTAACATTAAGATTCCCAATAATGTTATGTCTTAAAATAAAAAACAATTTTCACGAATTTTTCTTTGACTTTACTGTAACACCATGTAGTTAATGGCAGTGTTGACTGGAAAGTCTGTAAATCAAAAAGATCTACAAATCTCCCTAGATCTACCAGATAATCATAATACTGCTCCTGTCCACTGGTGGTGCTGTGTTGCTAAATCTTCTTAAACTCTGCTATATACCTGAAGAATTACAGAAACAGTGCTGTAAACGGTTGTGGGGGAAAGTTACACGAGTGAAAATCTTTCAGCTTCTAACTTTTTAAAGCTTAGAATTAAGGTAAACTTTAGAGCTCAACTTAGGATTAATGTTAAGACTAGAGTTAGGGTTAACGTTAGATGCAGGGCTATGTTAAGGTTTAGGATTGGGGCTGATATTTCACACTAGGTCAGTGTCTAAAATTCACATATAAATCCATAAAGAAATGACCCAGGGCAAATATATTGTTCTGTAAAGGTTCAAGAGACATAATGGTGATTCTCCTAAAATTTCTTAGAAAGAGAACATGAGAGAGATGAGTGATAGAGTAGGGTTTAGTTCCTCTGGCAAATCTGAGCAAAGTGTGACTGTATTCTGTACAATTTCACACTGAGTTCCAGCTGACAGCAATGAAGTGAGGGGGGCAAATTTATATTAAAATAAATAGAAATCATATACTCTCTTAAAGGTGATTTTAAGAGAGTTCACATTTTTAATCAAAAGACACTTTTAGTAAAATTCTGATTTTGGTAGCAGATTTACCAACCTGCTCATGGCAGAAACACATCTGGGGGTTTTTAAAGACCTCCAAACATTGAAAAACATGAACTGAGATGAGGATGTTGCTCCTTAGATGGGTAATAGTGACAGATTTTTGCTGTAGATTGAATTAGCTCGAAATTCAGGAAAGTGCTAATTGTATGAAAGTAAACACAGACCAAAATAGCTACAAAACTCAAGTTAGAAATGAGTTGCTGTGATAATTTAAACAGTGAATAAACACTTCAAACATATCCAAACAGTCCTTTTTCCATCAAACACACTGTTCCACCTTAAAAGCTACGAAGCTTCTGAGAGTAAACAAACCAGAGACAACTGTGTTTTCCCCACAATTGTAGATGTTGCCTTTAATCAGAGCATCTTTTCCCTCATCAGTTAAGAGGGATACAGAGACATTACAGAAGCGGAAAAAGATTCTTATTGGTGTATTATTACTTTCCTTCCTGAGCAGGGAACTGAACCTCAGTCCGCAGTGTGAAAGGCTGTAGTGTAACTACTTTTTGCTAAGTGTGGATGGTAAAAGTATGTTTCTCTGTGTCTTCCCTCCAGAGCATCTGGGCTGAACTTGGAGAGGAATAGTAGAGTATCTAGGGAGCTGGAATCTGCAGAGAAATTAGTTTGGGTGTGTGATCAGATCAGTTCCCGTTTCCTCTGAGATCTGACACGACAGGTGTAGGCTCTCTCCGAAGACGGCGTGTTCAGCTCTGGCAACAAGATCTCCCAGGAAGTGCATCTGTTGAGTAGCTGAGTGTTAAAGATGTGTTAACAGATGATTCCCAGGAAAGCGACTTCAAAACATCTAACTCCGCTCGGAGACCGAACACCAGCTGGAGACAGTTACTCTGCACAGCAAAAGTTTGGGGACCACTAGCTTTTATTATTACCACGCAATCATAAATAAGAGTCGAACATAATGTTTCTCTCTGTTCTTCAATGGTCAGGACCCTCTGGCAGGAGTGGATCAGACACAGCAGTGCTGCTGGAGTTTATATAAAGTCATAGAGAGTAGCTTATCTGCCGTTGCACAGTTTGTGTTAGTCGTCCTCTAGTCCTTCATCAGTGGACACAGGACGCTGTTGTCTGGATAATTTTGGTTGCTGCCCTGTAGTGTTCCTGACCTTTAAAGAACAGGGTGAAAGTGGGCTAACAAAGTTTGCAGAGCATCTACAAAGTACACCTATGATCAATGAACAATGCATGTTATTAATAATCAGTCTGTGTTCCAAAGTCCTCCCAATGCCATGTAGAGTGTAAGGTAATAATCTGGCCTCTGTGTGTGATTATTCTAGCAGAACCAATCCAGTATTAAACAGCAGGGAGCACAGATCTGGTTCAGTCTTTCTTGCTCAACCCTTTTTGAAGCAGTTGGAATGGCTGGTTTGAGGTGATCTGCACCTCTTTGTCCTCCTAAATGTCTGCTTCAGCAGGACGTCATACTAAAGCCATTAGCGGTTCTTGGAAAGTAAATCACAATTTTCCTCCTGAACGCGAACCCCTCGAGTGAGGCCCTGTTTTATCGCTAACCATGAACTGGACGGAGGGGGGCTGTTAAATTGCTAGAAGCTTTAATTGAATTGTGGCTGTTTTTATTGTGCTTTATCGTTTTTGCTAATACGATGTAACAAGCTTTCAAATTCAATCATGCTGTTGACTCCATTTAGAGCGAAAGCTCCTGCCTGGTTCTGCTCAGTCCTGGTTAAAGGAAGTCATTTGGCCGTCACATATTTGAGGCCCAGACTTTTAGGTGGACCTTAATGTATCATTAGTGTGAAAGGGCTTTGTTGAGGGAGTGGTATGGAGTAAATGAACACACTCTGTGTAGGTTTACTGAAGTGGAGAGGTGTTTTTTGGTGACTAGGTAGAGAAGGGCGGGAAGGAGAAAAATAAGGGAAAGTGAAAAAAACAACAAAAAATAGACAGCTAGGGGACAACTGTTTCACACTGCAGGTGAGTGTCTTTGAGACACACACACACACACACAAATATACAATTCCAACCCTCTCCAGGTTTGACCAGGTGCCCAACCAATGCTTGTAAAGACTGGATTTGTGTAGTGCCCCGAAACCTTCAGCAGGGTCATCTCAGTGGTATTGTATGATGTTCCATCACTCCAGAGAACACAGTTCCACTGTTCCACAGCCCAATGCTGATAGCTAACTACTAGCACTGAGCATATTGCCCTTAATATTGGCAATATTTGACATAGTAACATAGTGAAATATGTACAAAAATAATAAATAAATAAATAAATAAATAAATATGACTGTCTGTGAGGAGTGTGGCGTGTTCTCCCTGTGTCTGCGTGGGTTTCCTCCGGGTGACTGTCTGTGAGGAGTGTGGCGTGTTCTCCCTGTGTCTGCGTGGGTTTCCTCCGGGTGACTGTCTGTGAGGAGTGTGGTGTGTTATCCCTGTGTCTGCGTGGGTTTCCTCCGGGTGACTGTCTGTGAGGAGTGTGGTGTGTTATCCCTGTGTCTGCGTGGGTTTCCTCCGGGTGACTGTCTGTGAGGAGTGTGGTGTGTTCTCCCTGTGTCTGCGTGGGTTTCCTCCGGGTGCTCCGGTTTCCTCCCACAGTCCAAAAACACATGTTGGTAGGAGGATTGGCGACTCAAAAGTGTCCGTAAGTGTGAGTATGTGAGTGAATGTATGAGTGTGTGTGTTGCCCTGTGAAGGACTGGCGCCCCCAGTCCCCCTTCACTAAATATATAACACACAGATACAGAGATACAGCTCTTTGAATGACTTCTGACCTACAGCTTACTCATATAGGTTTCACAATTACACACACACACACACACACACACACAGACACACTGACTGCTGTGCTGAATCCATGTTCTAATTAGAAATCTCCCTGTGAGAGCCTCCATCACGTGAAGCTGTCTCCACGCGAATGCCTCCGTGTTCCAAATGCGACAAAGGCATTGCTTTCTTCATCTTATCGAATGTTACGTGTGCAAAATGTTGTTGGAGTTTCTGAAGTTCATTCACACAGAAATGTTTATTTATTCAGCGCTAATGAAGCTCCTCTCCATTCCCCACACTGCTGCATCTATGTGTGTGTGTGTGTGTGTGTGTGTGTGGAACAGTCACCTGGAACATTTTACTACACTCCTACACTCCTACCGTCGCTGTCAAAACAAAAACTCTTATCTATTTTCTAGCTGTAGCTCGTGTTTTTTTTTTTTTTTTTTTTTTTTTTTTTTTTAATCAGCTGCAGTAAACGGTGAGCCTGTCATCAGGAGAGTGTCAGTTAAATCCCACGTGAGGCTGGAAGTCCATGAGAGCGCAAGTGGCCTGACTCTATCTGGGCATCAAAGAAAGCCCTCCTTCTCCCTTCATCACAAGTAGAAGTTTCCAAGGTTTTTTATTACATCAGTAACACAACATTGGACATGTCCCAGGCATGTCCACGTCTCTATATGTCATAAAAACAAACCTCTGTGTATGTGTACTGTGAGTTTCCACTGTTCAGTTCAGTCCAGCAGCAGATATATCCCCCGCTCATGGCTCTGTGCATTTTTTAAATCCCTGGACACTCTGTAAGGCTGGACCGATGGGTCAGAAAGTCACAATTAAATCTCTCCCTCACACACACCGTGAGGAGACTGCACTGCAGCTCACCCCCAGCTCCATCAGCCCCACTGCTGCTCTCTAATAACTCATTACATTGATTTAAGGTCACGCTCCACACCCCGGCGCTGTAATCAGGATCTAGGTGTAAGGATGTCAATTACATCTTGTGGGTGTGTGGTTTAAGTACAGGTCACTAACATTTAAACACACTCTGTTGTTTGAAATTCATAGCTGGTGCAAAGTCCTCTGATGATTGAGCATGTGTTTGAACTGATTGACCACAACATCAGGGCAAATCAAAGTCATTAAGGGTCCTGTCCTTCCTTGAGAGCATTAACCAAATTTTCTTGTAAAGGATTGACACTTGTTGCTGAAATATTGCTGTTATGATTAGTTCTTAATCACTTCATGAGCCACTGCCATTTATCCATAATGTTGTATATAGTACATCAGTCCAGGAAATCTGGCTCCACATTATTCCTAACCCTAGCCTAGTTTACACTCCTCTAGCACTCCAGAGTTGGACTTTGGAAGACTGGATCCTCTCTCTCTGCATAGAAAAGAAGCATTGCCCACAGTATATCTCTGATACTGGGCTCTGTATGCAATGACCTTAAGCTCCGGTAGTCAGGCTGAGAAGGAAGCTCCAGTGCTCCATAGACCCAGTGCTGGTTGGCTTAATGCCCTTCTAGCTGGTCTTTAGCAGTGGGCAGAGTGACCTTAGCGCACCCTGACATTGCTTTTCTCAGAAGAGTGTAGTTTAAATGGCTGTAGAAATCTAATGCAGTAGCTTCTTACTTTTCATTAAAACAGACAGTAATTCATAAAGTAATCTATATTAATGACGCAATTGATAACAGGTTAAAATACATTTTATGACTCAGTGTGGTTTCAGCTGAAGAATTTGGCTACATGGGGTTGTTTGAACTGTCTAATGTTGAACAACTTGTGTGTGTGTGTGTGTGTGTGTGCAGCTCATTTCTGTTGTGGATTTGCTGCAGGGTTTTGAATGCGAGATTCATTCTTGGTTCTGCTTCAGCTTTTCTGACAGAATGCCTCAACTTGTGCGCCATATTCTGTGATTCCAGCTGCTCGGGAATCAAAGCATGAAAGCAGTTCCAAACCCGCTCTCACCACTGGCTTTCTGTTGTTACTGAGATGTTTTTCTCTTCACCCATTTCTGAACTTTAGTGCTGCATTTTCATTTGTTATTTGTGACAACAGGCTTCCTCCTAAACTGAGTCTGTTCTTTACTTATTTTTTGCTCAGTTTTCTGAGGAGTGTGTTTTCCTCAATGTCTCTTATGAGTTGATGGCCCCAGATGCTGGCATTTCATTAACTCTCAGTTCATATATTCATGTAGATGTATGTGATTAATATATGTATTCACACCGCATAAGCATTTATTTAGCAATTATAATCTTTCTTGAAAAAATTATAAAACAATTTGAGCATTTTTCACTACTAGCTGCATGTGGTTGGAAGGCCTACAAACAGGAGATTGCTAATTATATTTTAATTCATTCATTATCTGTAACCCTTATCCAGTTCAGGGTCACGGTGGGTCCAGAGCGTACCTGGAATCAATGGGCGCAATACGGGAATACACCCTGGAGGGGGCGCCAGTCCTTCACAGGGCAACACACACACTCACACCTACAGACACTTTTTGAGTCACCAATCCACCTACCAACCTGTGTTTTTGGACTGTGGGAGGAAACCGGAGCACCCGGAGGAAACCCACACAGACACAGGGAGAACACACCACACTCCTCACAGACAGTCACCCGGAGGAAACCCACACAGACACAGGGAGAACACACCACACTCCTCACAGACAGTCACCCGGAGGAAACCCACGCAGACACAGAGAGAACACACCACACTCCTCACCGACAGTCACCCAGAGGAAACCCACGCAGACACAGGGAGAACACACCACACTCCTCACAGACAGTCACCCGGAGGAAACCCACACAGACACAGGGAGAACACACCACACTCCTCACAGACAGTCACCCGGAGGAAACCCACACAGACACAGGGAGAACACACCACACTCCTCACAGACAGTCACCCGGAGGAAACCCACGCAGACACAGGGAGAACACACCACACTCCTCACAGACAGTCACCCGGAGGAAACCCACGCAGACACAGAGAGAACACACCACACTCCTCACCGACAGTCACCCAGAGGAAACCCACGCAGACACAGGGAGAACACACCACACTCCTCACAGACAGTCACCCGGAGGAAACCCACACAGACACAGGGAGAACACACCACACTCCTCACAGACAGTCACCCGGAGGAAACCCACACAGACACAGGGAGAACACACCACACTCCTCACAGACAGTCACCCGGAGGAAACCCACGCAGACACAGGGAGAACACACCACACTCCTCACAGACAGTCACCCGGAGGAAACCCACGCAGACACAGAGAGAACACACCACACTCCTCACAGACAGTCACCCGGAGGAAACCCACGCAGACACAGAGAGAACACACCACACTCCTCACCGACAGTCACCCAGAGGAAACTCACGCAGACACAGGGAGAACACACCACACTCCTCACAGACAGTCACCCGGAGGAAACCCACACAGACACAGGGAGAACACACCACACTCCTCACAGACAGTCACCCGGAGGAAACCCACTCAGACACAGGGAGAACACACCACACTCCTCACAGACAGTCACCTGGAGTGGGACTTGAACCCACAACCTCCAGGTCCCTGGAGCTGTGTGATTGTGACATTACCTGCTGCGCCACCGTGCCGCCTCGTACGAGATATAGTTACCGTATTGGAAGATAATGGAAGAAACACCCAGGCCCCTCAAAGCACGAGGGGTGGGAATCGGCTTATCGCTTTCGCATCACCCTGGAGCCTATGGAAGTTGCGGATCAAGACTCCCAAAAGTGGGGAGGCCCCTTCAAACCATCCCCCTTTTTTACCCAGAGAGTTGCCACTTCTCTGGGCCTTATCGGATCGCGGCTATTCAGAGACTACGGAAGTCGCAGAGACTTCCAGGGGGAAACCCCTCATACGCTCGATCCCCCAATGCCCGCAGAGTAGCCACCTCTCGGGCATATATCGAGCGAATCATTGGGGGCTAATTATACTAAATATTAATATTTATATTGTTTAAAGAACTAAATCAGAAAAATATAAGTTTCCAAGGGGTCCAGCAATCTAAGGTTTGTCCCATCAAAAGGAGACTGCAGATTCAATTCCTGGTGATGCCTCAAAGACCGGGAATCCAAGTGAGCACATTTGGCCTTGCCCTCTCTGAGTCCGGCTAAGCGCAGTGCTGGCCAGCGTGAGTATCCGTCGGCTGCATTGACAGGTCTGAGCAGTTAGTGATCTCCTCCTGCACATTGCACTATCCAGTGCCACTGTGACTCCCAACTAATAGGTGGAATTGGCTGCAAATTATTGGGAGCAATAAATGAGATGAAGATTAATAAAATCTGAAAGATACACAAAAGTATCATTTTAATTAAGGGATTATGGGATTGGGGAATAATAGGTTTGGTTGTGCACATGCTGCTTGTATAATCTTTAGATAAACTCACTGATCAATATTTGGGTTGTGCAGCAGAAGAACTGCATTATCTGGGGAGATGGAGCTTCATCCAATACGTCTGGAATGAGCTGAAGTGGCCATTCCACATCAGAACCTGATCTCACTTACGCTCTTGTGGCCGAACGCCATCAAATCTCAGGGAACTGTCCCAAGAAGAGGAGAGGCTAGAGCAGTTACTGAGGTAAAGGGACGACAAATCTCCTTTTAATCCCAAGTAATGTGGCCAACAAATATAAGTGGAGATATAACCTCTGAGAAACTCTGTGAACCATTTGGCATTAGTATGCTGACTACTCCAGGCAGTTAGATTACTGCTGTTTTCTGAATAATATATAACTAATTCATTCAAATTCTTCATTATGGACAGGGTTGACGTTGGTCCAGAGATTGCCCAGAATCACTGGTCGCCAACCGACAACACATCCTTGACAACCCCACTGTATGCAGGTGTTTAAACTTCATCATTCTGTCATAATGGCAGTAGGTTGTATTGAGAAACATAGTTCTAAGCCATGGGCGCTTTGTGCTTAAAGCAGTCACCTCACATGCTGGTTTCTGGCCTACATCCTTCACTGACATTCTTATGATCTCCCTTGCTTTTCTAGGACAGCAGGAAAATGAGATGTTCCACGAACAAGGCCGTCTTTATGTCTTTGTGTTCATAGGGCCCCACTTTTAAACAAGACCCTGGGCTCTCTTGTGCCGAACCATAGGTTAGATAAATACAAATTCACAAGCTACAATAAGTACACACACTGTTCTCTCCACTATAAAGGAATGCTGCTGATGTGTGACTAAAGCTACTTGGCCTGTGTGTCACCTCATATTTACAACACAGTGAAACATCTTGAACGACCACGTAAGAGGTGCTAAATAATGAATACATCAGTTACTCAGTTTTCCCAAATAAAAACACGTTGGGGAGTGAGCAATGTAACACCAAGGTTTGGCTCAGCCATCTTTGTTAGCATTTTTGCTAATCTTTATCAAGGGTCCAATTGGTTCTGGGTTGCACTGTAAGCCCAGATATGACGCACTGACCATTTTCTATTTCCTAGAACAAGAGGCTTTGGGATTTACATTCACCCACTTCAACAGTGAAGTGTGTTAAAGGATAAAGCAGACAAGTAAACATTAACCCAAGTCCACTTCACCATTTCCTGGGAATGAAAATCTCTGCCACACACACACACATATACACACACACACATAAAGTGTCATAGAGAGAGCTGTGAAACCTCTTAGCCTCCACTTAACCCAGGTTCAAGTCGGGATTAATCATTTAGAACACGGTGATTATAATACAATCCAACATCCCAAATGACAACATTGCCCTTTTAAGGCTATGATATGTGCTGTAACGTATAGTCACTGCAGGCTCTAGTTAGTTGTGTGGAAAAGGTTATCCACACCTCAAGCCTGACCACTGGACTGACGTGATCAATGGCTGTAAATGTTAATGGAGCCCTAAAGGGAGAGTGGACAATGGGGCACTATGAGAGGCCTGACCCCACTAAAGCCCAGGAATCCCTCTCTCTGGGGGGTGGGATCTTTCTGTGTAGTACACTGTGTGAGGGAAATGGACCATCAATAGCCTTGAACAATAAGCAATGTGTGAGCAAGGTCAAATACACACTAGCTGTGGCTCATTGGTTACTCTTTGGGGGAGAAGATGTATATAAATGTAATTAAAACAGGACCAAGGGTTTGCAAATATTGCAACTCCCCATTAGGAACAGAGCACCCCATAGCATGGAGATAATTAATGTAAGTATGCCTGTTTTATTGTAGATAGCTTAATGCATTTCCATTGTTCTGTTGCTTTAGTCAAATTTTGTACTTACTTTTAACCAAATTCCCCGAACTGATCGAGCCCTGCTCTGCCCACTGATGCATTTTTTGTTGCCTTTTTTACTAAGGTTAATGAGCTACTGAGGTTGGACAAGCTTTACAAAGATTTGGCAAATTGCAGCTGCAGTGCATCCACCAATAATCAAGCCCAAAGCCTTAGCCACGAGTGAGGTTTAGTGAGGTTATTTAGTGAGGTTAGCTAACAAAATGGCTAACATGCTAAGTAGTAAAACTACGACAGCAAAAATATATATACCACCTAATCCTGCCTCCTGATTGACTGCGCACCAGGTACCTCATGTTCATGTATAATTTTAATATTGGTGTGTACTGTAATATAAATTGTACAAACACATAGCTACCATTAGCCTTCCTTCATTTTAGATCTACAGTTCTGTTGTGAAAAGACCCAACTCTTCAGGTCACTAACAGTGCTCTTGGATTGGACTTGAATATCTGTCCATTTGGATATTCATTCACTGGGTAGATATTGGGTTTATTTTTTTTTATTTTTTTCTAAATATAGGCTATTGATAAAGGTAAATTGCTAGATGTTGTAATGTTCATATTTCCCTAGAGAAACTATGACGACATGAATTTATCGTCAATAACTTAGTTTTATTTTTAATTTGCAGAAATCAGCCTGGAAATTGGAATTTTAAAGTGGACAGTCGTTGGATGCTGATTTTCTGAAAGATTTATTGAACAAACCCCCACCATCCACCATTTTAAATATTTGCTGATCATTACTTGAAGCCCCACAGCCCTAAAAATGTTCATCAGCACCAAGTTGAAACTCAGCATAAGTGCATTTCAATGCAAAGTTTCACTTATAAAATGAATTTGAACCAAATTGCTCATCACATTTTTTGTTTGAAATAAATTGGATCTCACTCTTAAATATTCCCTGACTAAATTATAGCGGCGGCGACAGGCTGGCTCAGCAGGTAGTGTCACACAGCAGTCACACAGCTCCAGGGACTTGGGGGTTGTGGGTTCAAGTTCCGCTCCGGGTGACTGTCTGTGAGGATTGTGGTGAGTTCTCCCTGTGTTTGTGTGGGTTTCTTCCGGGTGACTGTCTGTGAGGAGTTTGGTGTGTTCTCCCTGTGTCCACGTAGGTTTCTTCCTACGGTCCAAAAACACATGTTGGTAAAGTGTCCATAGGTGTGAATGTGTGAGTGTGTGTTGCCCTGTGAGAGACTGGTGCCCCATCTTGGGTGTGTTCCCGCCTTTGCGCCCAGTGATTCTGGGTGGGCTCCAGACCCACCACAACCCTGAAATGGATAAGCACTTACCGACAATGAATAAATTACAGTGTCTTTTAAGTTTTACCTTTTTACCTTTTATTGCTCACACAAAATGTCACCACAGTGACCTGGCCAGCAATCTAGACTTTCCTTTTGGACAACCTGGGCTTGGGACTGGCACCAGGAGCGCACAAGCATATCCTCATTGGCTTTGTAACAGACTCTGGAGAATACCCCAATCTCCTCACAGACACTGACCAGTAGCAAGGCTCGAACCTAGGCCCCCATGCCCCCCCCCAAGCTGTGTGGCAATGACATCACCCATCGCACCATCTCCCTGTACTTCATGCATCTTTTATACAGTGATAGATATGTGGTATACTGAAAGCTCTAATGCTCCCTGCTGTTACACCTCACTGTGGCTGCACTTTAAAGTCTTCAGCAGATGATTTAAACCAATTAAAGCAGTAGAAATTCCACTTCACTCAACATGCCCATATGTTGCATCTTTGCAACACTAGAAGTCACTAAGCTCTGTATACCTACATCCAGGTCTCCACAAGGACTTTTGACCCGCACATGTTATATATACAGTGAACCCATTGGTTTGAATGGAATTATTACTAATATTCTGTGAACATTGTTTACTTTAAAGGAGTAGCTACTCATAAGAGCATTTGTGGATGGAGTATAGGTCATTTATTACTCTGTCCCCTTTGCCTGCGGGGGTCTTAATATGATGGTGTGGCTTCACTTGTCAAATTTAGTAGAAACACTGAGGAGTAGAGAGAGCCAAGTAAAATGCAGCTTATTACCCCAGCCCAGTGTAACACTAGCTGAGCACACTAACACACACACACAGTGCCAGCAGCGCTCAGATTAGCTTAGCGCAGTAAAGTGCCTCTCGGCTCCTAATGGCTCATAAATCAGTGGAGTCTCGGGCCTGTTTACTGCAGCAGTGGCCGAGTACCCCGCTTTACAGCCCGTGATGGAAAAACCATTTAAATAAACACAGGACTCATTACATCTGAATCCCAGCCACACACACGCTCAGCCAGTGCAGGACAACACACACTGATACACACAGGACAACACACACTGATACCGACCAGGCTATAGTGAGGTACGTATCAGCCTCTGATGACTATGAAATACAGCCATCTAGAATTTACATTAAATTTGCATCAGTAACTGAGCCAACCTGGCATTAGAGCTGCAGCCAATCACAGGAAGCCTTTGGAACATTTTTATTCTTGTATTGACTTCACTCTGAGGTACTGTGCTTCGGAAATGCATATCCATAGATTTCTCCATAACACATTCAATAAATGTGTATTTCTCCCCCAGGAAAAGCTGCCATCAGCTCTTTTATCAGAATGACGAGTGCTCCACAGATGCGCACACACACATAAACGCACAATTACCCTAGTGGGGTAATTTCACAGGCTCATTTACTATCAATTTATTTCTTATAGATCTCACACACTCTCAAATTATCTTTTTTAAATGATCTAAGTCAGGAAGTCTTAACCTGGGGGGATCTCCATGCGATCCCAGGGGTCCTTGAGAGTGGTTCTACAAATATATATTTATTTATTTATTTATATATACCAATGCAAACTGCTGTGCAGTTTTCCCAAAGGTGTTGTATGATGCTAAAATGCACATGATCAGTGCAGAACCACCAGCTAATCTTCATTCTTCACTAAACTCATTATATACTCACATTTCTACAGCTGCAAGAGAAGGAATTTAAACAGAAACTAAACTGTGAATAGCTGCTGGTTCCCTCTGCCTCACGCACTCTGTTCTCCATCAACAAAGAAGGGTTTGTGGGTATCACTCTTAATTAGTTGCATTTTATAAATTGCTGGATGTAATTGGACTCGTCAGCAGATATTTTTTTTAATTGGTAGATTTTGACTGATTTGCTGTAAGCGTTTCTCTTCTGCAGATACTCTATTGTATCTGACTGATCTTGATCTGTTAACTCATCCCTTTGTTTTTCTGCCACATTATTATAAATTTGAATGTATTCTCTTTTATATGTGAATTGTGGTTAGGTTCCATTTTTCCATTGTTTTTTTTTCTTTCATCATCACTAAAGCTGTGTAAAAAGAGTGTAATATGATCAGTTGCTGACCATTCATTCATCCATCCATTATCTGTAACCCTTATCCAGTTCAGGGTCACGGTCATTCCAGAGCCTACCTGGAATCATTGGGCACAAGGCGGGAATACACCCTGGAGGGGGCGCCAGTCCTTCACAGGGCAACACACACACACATTCACTCACATATTCACACCTACAGACACTTTTGAGTCACCAATCCACCTACCAATGTGTGTTTTTGGACTGTGGGAGGAAACCGGAGCACCCGGAGGAAACCCACGCAGACACAGGGAGAACACACCACACTCCTCACAGACAGTCACACGGAGGAAACCCACGCAGACACTGGGAGAACACACCACACTCCTCACAGACAGTCACCCGGAGGAAACCCACACAGACACTGGGAGAACACACCACACTCCTCACAGACAGTCACCCGGAGGAAACCCACACAGACACAGGGAGAACACACCACACTCCTCACAGACAGTCACCAGGAGCGGGAATCAAACCCACAACCTCCTGCTGCGCCACCATGCCGCCCCAGTTGCTGACCAGTCTAGTGATATACGTACAACATTAATGACTGTTGTAAGCGGTGTGTCTTATTAGGACAGCTGAAGGGTCAGTGTTACCCATCCCAAAACCTAGTAGGTTTCAGTTTGCAGGATCTACTGGCTCTTTCATGCAAATACTGTTCAAATGCCAAAATATTTATTTCATATTTGTGCATTTCTCTTGATTTAAAATGTTTTTCATGTTGGAAAACTGTCACTTTCTCCCTGGACACACGGTCTCAGATTCCTGTAGTGGAATCTTTAACAGAGATAAGAAATTCATTATTAAGACCACTACTCTTCTCTTGAATGTGTGCTTTTAGAAACAAAAACCTTTTTCTTGACAGTGTCCTGGTATCTAAAGAGTTAACTCCTAGCGCTTTTTCATTTCCAATGCATAAAGAACAATCCTGCATGCTGTATGTACTTCAGACGTGTACAGTATGAAAGACAGCAGTGAGACAAATGTCATAACGAGAGGCTCGTCAGGCATACAGTACACACACACACACACACACACACACACACACACACACACACACTAACAACAACAATTGTATAAAAATATGTGACAGTAATGCAGTATGTGTTTCCTGTGCTGGGAGCAGGACTAGGCAGGCTGTGTATGTGTATGTGTGTATGTGTGTGTGTGTGTGTGTGGCAGCTCATACTGTGCGAGTGCTCCAAGTCTGATAGACGCAGAGATCAAACCAAACCTCATCTACTTTTTTCCTCATCCCTCACTCCATTCCTCATCTCTCCTACCACAGGAAACCTTGCTCATAAAGGAGGGGAAAGCAAGAGAAGAGGAAAAGAAGTTCAGCCCAGACGCTTTCATCATCTGACAGTAACAAACCGCCTTAGAACCGGCACAGTCTCACACTCAAACATCCAGCGTTCTGTTCAGTTACTGAGAAGTGAAACACCTTGTAGTTCTACTGATGCTCACTGCAATTTGATGTGCCTTACAAAATACCAATCGACTGCTGGTGATTTGTGTGGTTTATTCTGCGATTCTAATTTCTTAATGTTGTGGTTGTTTTATTTAGATTGTAGATTTGCAGTTGAGCTCTTTATGTCTGTGGTTTGGAATCCTGCTCAAGTGATTGGTCATGGGTGAATGTGTGCCATAATATTTTTTTTCTGAGAGCCAATGTAATCTAGTGTTTATTTATTTATTCATTCATTGTTTGTAACCTTTATCCAGTTCAGGGTCGTGGTGGGTCCAGAGCCTACCTGGAATCATTAGGTGCAAGCAGGAACATGCCCTGGAGGGGGCGCCAGTCCTTGACAGGGCTCTAGTGTTTATTTATTTATTCATTCATTATCTGTAACCCTTATCCAGTTCAGGGTCACGATTGGTCCAGAGCCTACCTGGAATCATTGGGCGCAAGGCGGGAATACACCCTGGAGGGGGCGCCAGTCCTTCACAGGGCTCTACTGTAGTGTTTATTCATTCATTCATTCATTATCTGTAACCCTTATCCAGTTCAGGGTCGCGGTGGGTCCAGAGTCTACCCGGAATCACTGGGCACAAGGCGGGAATACACCCTGGAGGAGGCGCCAGTCCTTCACAGGGCTCTAGTATTTATTTATTTATTTATTTATTTAATTTCTACAGGGTGTGCATAAAGCTTAAAAGTTCTCAAAAGTCACATGTAATGTCAGTGTTGTCTGGCGTCTGAATGACCTCTCTAGTTATGTAGGAACCCGGCGTCTATCATAGGGTAACTGTACCACATCAAAGTGGTTTGTGAGTGTGATGAACTGAACTGTTTGAGCTTATTTACATAATGCACGCCTTGATAATATCAATATAGTAAAAACTATTGTCTTATGGTTGAAGGAATATGCCAGCACTGATATCATCACACAGTATCAATCACAGGTTATTTCTATACTCAGCAGCCACAGCACTGGAACAGCCGAATATGCAAATTCACTAAAGTTAGGCAGGTTTGGGTCTGTCTGGTACATGGATGAGAGATTTTTACAGAAGGCTTGGGCAGCAGCTGGAGGTGGGCTTTGACGGGGTCAGCATGAGGCATTTTCCCTCTGTGTGGATTCCAATGCCAGAGTGTAGTGACAGGGACACAGCTCTTTTTTTATTAACGAGGGACTGGAATGATCCTCGTTATCAAAAGGATAGTTGGTTCTTCAGCATGAACAGTGACATTGTGGGTGTGTTGAGCCAAAGAAAGTCCAGAAAGTGCTCAGAGCCTCAAATAAAGTGTTATTGCACAGTGGAGTTGTATATAAATAAATAGTAAGAAATCAAATAAGAACGTGCTCCTTCTGTCTATGAGTTCAGGGGCTCAGGTGTTCAGCATGACCCAAGGTGCGTTTGCTGCTTTTTTCCACTGTTCTCAAGCTCAGCAAGAAGACTCAGAACTTAGCATTATTTACACACATGTATCTGAACCCAATGTAAATAAATAATAAACAATCCCTGTCCTGACTTCCTGTTTATCAAGGGATCTGGAACTGAGTGATGCTGCAATGCCTGCTGCAACATATCTTTGATTCCCATCTGAACTGGTGGAAAACAGGTGCCTGGTTCACCGTAGAGCACAACAGTTCCAAGAAACCTGAAAGGAACCAGATTTTTTGGGTGGAAAATAAATGATGCTGTCCTTCAGGACTGAGGTTCTGACTCTCTGAGGTCTTAAAGGTCCAAGGGCACTTGGTGTGTGATCCAGTTGCCTGACTACTGTGGTCACTTCTGGTCTCCTAAACATCCTGATCTTCAAATAAATAGGTTCAGCTATTCCCTTCTGTCTCCTCTCTACCAAACACCTCATGTGTGGTGAGTGTACTGGTGCAGATTGCCATCTGTCACATCCAGGTGGTTGCTGCACACTGGTGGATGTTCATATGACTCTCTTATTTTCCAAATAATGTAAAGCATTTTGGGGATCCGGAAATTCTGTATTATTACAGAGTCCTTGTGATTTCAGAGAGTGACAAAGCATAAAAATGCATCCCAAATACTGTCCAGCGCTGTGAAGGACTGGCGCCCCCTCCAGGGTGTATTCCCGCCTTGCGCCCAATGATTCCAGGTAGAATCTGGACCCACCACGACCCTGAACTGGATAAGGGTTACAGATAATGAATATATGAATGAATGAAATACTGTCCATCAACCAAAGATTGCCTGGATGATGGAGCATTTTGAAACCTAGAGATGCTATGAGATGCTACTACCGCAAAGAAACTTGTTTTTAACGTGATGAGTGAACGCTTGTGGTAGCACATCGCTAATTGTTTTGCCTTCCCTATGTGGTTATCCATGTGCCTTGGCAAACTGGTCCCTTTAATGTATGCTCTGTGAGCTTCCTCCACTCTGCGGCGTGTTTGGCTGGTCTAATTAACGCCACTGGAGGTGTTGTCAGCCCACCTCTCTGTCTCTCTCTCTGTCTCTCTCTCTCCACAGTGAAGCAGCTGTTTAATTCCAAAGAACTTTCATTAAAGCACATAGAGACGACTGGTTTCACACAGACAGGTGCAGCAGGGGCAAGTTTCTTCACACCAAACCTTACTGATGGCTCCCAGAACTTTTTCCTCATTTTTGCGGAATCATCTGGAAGCTACGCCACCATGTGCAGCACTATGTTCTTTGAATTTCTGGAGATGAAAGTTTTTTTTTTTTTTCCTCAGCTGACTACATGCTGTTCAGCCAGAGGGAAGCTGTTCAGTGCAGCGGTAATCACACATTTACGTCTATTCATCTGGAGCCGCAGAGGAACAGAGCGTGGAGGTCCATCTAGAGGGTGGAGGGGTTGGGGGAGGGATTTGAGTGATCTCAGAGCAGCCCAAAGGGGGGGGGGGGGGTGGGTTGAGGAGAGATGGACCCGTGTTATGTGAGGCATGGACGTTTAGGTAATTAAGGGTGTCGTGAAGCCTTGTCATTGATATTCCCCAGTGCTGCAGCCAATGTCCATTACTCATAGTAAAGCTCATTACAGGGAGCAGAGTGGCCTGCTTCTTATCGCTACATTTCAGCCTCTATGTATGGAAATGGAGAGAGATAATTAACTCAACAGACCTTCATCTTTCAGGAGAAAATATGGACCGATATAAAAAGATCCAAGTCCAGGGAACTGTATAATGAGACTCGCTATATGGCAGATATGTACGTGAACGTATCCAGGATGACGTTTCGGTTTTATCCGTGATCCAGCGAAGGCTGAGAATGCAGAAGGAAACACTTTCCAGAGTCTACCTTGACAAAGACTTCATAACACTTGCAAAACCACTGAGTAGATTTATAAACCAACTCTTGGTGCTAGCCATCAAATGGTGATGAGTGATTTATAAAGTAAATTACACTGTATGGATATACATTACCAAGAACAATATACTGATGAAGATATGATGATGATGATAGTAGATTCACTTACATCTTTTGACAGACATCAAATCAAATCCATGACATTTAAGCACATTTCATAACTGGTACCTTTACAGAAAAGCAGTAGTAATAAGGCAACAAATAAGCAACATAAAAAACATATAAAACAAAAACCCACAGGATTAACGGTATGAAATAAGTCCCTCAAAATTGGAGGAAGAAGCCTTGGCTCAAAGAATCAAGACTCAAAAGGGGGACTGGACTCAGCCTGGTTATAACCACATAGTAATCACAAAGTTATTGATTAAAAAGTCACAGTGCCACCAAAATAAGTCTGTGGTCATCAGGTGTAATGATATAATCACAGTATTGATTACTGCCCTTCACCAAGTTCTCTTAATAAAACAATTCCAACGCATTCCCAATCAGATGCGTCCACAATCATCTGATTCATCCACAACTATCAAATCCACCCTCGGTCATCAGTTTGGTCCGCAAACCTTTGTCCACTTGGAGAAGTCAGGAACTATGTTGGGTGCAGTTACACATTTCAGCCAGAGAGGTCTCCAAATCTCCAACAGTTTTAGAGTGCAGCTTTAAGTCTAAGGCTGTTGAAGTTCAAAGAACTGTTATGTGGCATTCCAAACTGGGTCTCCAGTTCCATTACTTGGGAAAAATGATTCATTGGAGTGTTATGAATATGGAAAATGACCCTTGTACCATTAAAATGCTCCAATACACATATTCTGTCATCTTTCAATCACTGGCAGAAGGTATAAATATTCATGTACTTCTTTCTTAATACAGTGTTCTGTGCAGTGGGTCTTGCCCAATGATTTATTTATTTTTAACACCCTAAATTACTTCTGTCATCTAACAATTGCTGTGAATAAATGTTGCAAATTTTCAAATATATGTATTCAGTGTTTATGAAAGATAGTTACACTTTACAGTGCCTACGTTCATTTGCAAATAAAGGAGTCACCCCAAAGAGCACCAGTGTGTCATATCCATATGGATGACATGGTGGCAGTCAATCCACACCAGTGCCCTCACTACACATCGGCTGTTAGAAAGGGAGGAGATTATAGTGAAAGACTGAGCCAGTTATATATTAAAGAAGGGGATGATTCAGTGGTCAGATGTGACCATATTAACCACAGAAGTGATACATTTACTCTTTTTGAGGAAATGGCCAGTTTTGCATCTCACCTAGAAGTTGGCACAGATTGTTCAGTATGGTGAACCCATCACTGCACTCGGGCATGGGATCCACACAGACCACAGGGACAGTGCCCCTATTGACCCCAGCAACAACAACACCTCCAGCAGCCACCCAAGATTTCCTACGAGGATTTGCCTATAGCTTTCAAATAAAGTGTTTAAAAACTGGTGGCTAAAAAAGTTGGTGAGGAGTAAATTAAAGAGGGGACGCAACATACAAAGATGAGACTGTAGCATGACCACACAGCGTATGAAATATGGCACATGACTAGCAGTGATCCACCAGACAAGACTGAGAGTGTGTCAGAGCATGTGAGAAAAATATATAGAGCTCAATAAAAGTGAAGTAAAGAAAAATCTTAGCTGAGGGTACAGAGAGGAGCGGGCAAGGTGCCAAATAAAAGGAGAATTTATGCAGCTGCGTTCGGGACAGTGAAGGCCTCCACACAAAGATGCCCTGTTCTGGAGGAGCTCGTAAACCAGGGGGAGTATGAAAGGCTGAGCTGTACTGCAGGACCCCGGCATGCTCCACTCCTCCAGAGGGGAGACCGTGAGAGATATTTCCACCGTTAACCAGCTGATTTGTGAGACATTAATGGCTAACGTCCATGCAGAGCTCACTGTTTTTCACCATTTTTTTATATACATTTCCAACAGTGGTGTGTGCTCAGGTCAGTATCGCTCCAGTTTATCACAACTTTTCCAAAAACCTAAGGCCAAAGTGGTGCCCCTCTTTTATCCGTAAGGAGAAAAAAAACACATTAAGTTACAGTCACACTAGACAGCTGCAGTGTATGCTGCTATGCAGAATACACTGTATGGAAGTATTGGGACACATGCACACCCCATTCTAAATTCAAAGGCATTAACATAGAGATGATCTACCCTTTGTCGCTATAACAGCAGGTTTGGAACTCTGCAGTTATTGAGTGTGCAGATCTTTGCAGACAGCGACCCTGCTCTGTAACTTTATGCAGTCTTCCACTTCGTAGCTGAGTTGCTGTGGTTCCTAAACATTTCCACTTGTCAGTAATACTTTTAAAAGCTGATCATGGAATATCTGGTAGGGAAGAAATTTCACAAAATTATTTGTTGCAAGTGTGGAATCATATTATAATAGCATGCTCATATTTAGTGGGGTCTTTAGAATGACCCATTCTTCCATAAATATTTGTAAAACTGCATGACTGTATGATTTTAAACACCTATGGCAGAGGGACTGAATGAAAGAGTATTAATGAATTCAATGATTAACTAGTCTGTCCCAGTGCTTTTGTCCATGTAGTGTAAGCAAACATTGGATCCAAACAATCCATTTTGTTGTGGATAGCTAACTCCCCAATCATAAACAGAAAAAAAACCCTGAAAAAATATATACCAAGATCTAATCCAACCTCCTGATTGTGCAGGAGAATATTTAAAATGTAGTTTGTACAATTTTACAATCAGCTTGTTATTATAGAAAGTTTACTTCATTATGTAATACTACTACATAGCTACAGTTAGCATTTCCTCCATCTTGAATCGACAATACTGCAGTACAAAGCCCCGCCCCTTTAGAACACTATTGGTAGAGGACGTGAATTTGCGCGTCAAATCCACCAAGTTAGTGTCAATTTCGTTTAATTTGTGAGGGCACCATTTTTAATTTCGGATTTGTTGCTTCTATTGTTATTGAATATTTATGTAGAACAATAAATATTTAAAAACAAAGATATTTTTGTTTTGATCCTTAGTTGTTATTGTTTCTTTATTCAGCAACAAAGCAACATATGCCACAATTTTCCCCTTGTATAATAGAGTATGATTCCCAGGGGGAGTGAAATTATTGTGCTTTCCCTCAGCATTCACAGCTGGAGTGCCCTTGAGCAAGGCACCTAATCCCCAACCGCCTAAAGGTTAAAGACGTGGACTGGGGAGAGAAAGGTTGTGATTCGGTCCCCTGGACAGTTAGGAAAAAAGAGGAGTGTAGGGACTGTGTATAGGGGCATGCCTCCTTTTCTTTTACTTTTACCAAAGGAACTGTATCCCTCTGTGTTTCCCCCTCAAACCAGGCCCTAGCTGTATCATGAGTGGAATTATTTTTACCCCATTAAACATGCACACACAATTAAACAGCAGTTGTCAATCACTGCATCAATGCGACAATAAAACCCTGGTCAAGTCTGCTGACCTTACCACTGACAGCACTGCCAAATCACTCAGGCCTAGTTTTCACAGAGGGTCTTGGTTAAGGGCAAAAAGGGGAAAGGTCAAGCCTGTTAAGACCACCACTGACCAGTCACTGAACAGTGTAGGCATGACACTAATGGGACATCCTTTTTTATGAGGATTAAATATTAATCACAGGATGAGTTAAAGGGGGGTCTTAGACTAAATACATCCAATTAGCTCTGGTCAGAGGAGCTGCAGCACAGTGGGGCTCTCTGAATGTTTTATCACATGCTGATCCATACAGCATCCACCAGCAGTCAGTAATTAACACACAGCAAACATATGACAGCCTCTATAACTCAGAGTGAGTCTGCTTACTCCTAGAACAGCTGGAACTGTACACTTTGACCACAGCTCCACAGTGTTTCAAAAGACATTGCACTGAGTCTATTGATTATTTAAAAAACTTTGTGATCAAAAACATCAATATTTTTTTTCATGTTAATGTGCAGGAACTAAAAGAATTTCAACATTGAACTTTGCAAATTTTAACACAGCATCTTGAAATTTACAGAGTATTTACAGAATTAAACACCTTGTAGAGTCCTCCAATCAGAGCGTGGTATTTTGAGTGAGGTGTGTACATGAATGTACTCTATTCTGGTTGAGTTTTGTTATTAATAGAATATCAGGCTGCAATTTAATGTAGACAGTGATGATAACTAAGAAATATTAAAAGGAAATGCCTTTCTCTAATGGTGCTTTTTCGACTAAAAGAACGGTTTTGAACTGGTTCTGTTTGGACTTGGGGAACATTGGTGATTTTCAGCGAACCAGCCCACGTTTACATCAGAGGATACGTCACAGAATACATCATCAACAGAGGGCATTGCACAGTGACAGTAAACAGAAGTGAGACATGCCCACGTATGACATCACGGTTTGTGCTGAAAACCCTACTATACTTTGGTTCCCACTGCAAATGAACTTTTAAGGTCCCAGAACCCATTTTTGTTGGTGGAAAAGCACTGTACGTTTCCTCTAATACATATACATTTATATATGGTGTGTATGTGTATATATGGATTATCTTTCTTTCTTTGTATCTATCTAAAAGCACATAGAAAAAAAATAACACTGAGAGGAACTGAGAAACTCGAAATGATAACCTTCCTAAAAGCTTGAGGAGAAAGGGATCTAAGGGCAGAGACTTGAGACTGAGACTAAAGGAAAACTCTTGAAAGCAGAGGGAAGAACCAGGGAGAGGAACCCACCGGAAGGTAGAGTTCCAGCAGAAAGTGTCTGAGTTTAGACGACAGGAGCAGGAGGGACGCTACAGGAACGGCGGACATGTGCAATTTGAGAGAGAGAGATCTGAATGGACTCGAAATTCACTGAACTTTTTAAGTCAGGCGCTGGATCTCAGCAGGAGTGGGTAAATCGGTGACTTTCTCATCAGCGCTTCTCCGCGGCCCATTACGTGTCACACAGAGACACGGGGACGTTTTTGCGGCACGTTTTGACATTTTCTTGGGAATGATAAAAAATGAATGATGACCTCAATAGTCTTTTACATCTGCCTGAAGATCAATACGGTCTGGGGGAGTAGGTCAGAGGGTCTCCAGGGGTTGGGGAAAGTGGAGGGGGGGTGGGGGTGGGACTGGAAAAGGGTGGAGGGCAAAGGGGGGGTGGTGGTTGGAGGAAGCTCTTTGAGGAGTGCTGTTGATGCACCGAGCAGGCTGCCAGGCTCTGGAAGCGCTGGGTTTTAATTGGAGCCTGGGCCTGGGCCTGGGTCTGGGCTTCAACAGCAGCAGCTAGAGCCAGTGCAGCATCCTCCCAGAGCCTGGGAGAGCCATCCATTATTGATCGCTCCTGAGATGAAAGAGGACGCTCCGCTGTGCTCTCCGCTTCACACTCAGCAAGGAAAGAGCGAGCGAGCGAACGAGAGAAAAAGTACAGGGAGGAGGAGGAGGACAGGGAGGGGGGGGGGGGGGCATGCCCCAGCTTCCACTACAGAGTCTCGAAACAAGGAAAAACAAGGCCTTTAAGAGTTTGATTCTCTCCCTCGTTAGTGTTATAGACTTTATACCAGAAGAAATCCTCGCAACACCCTGGAAACCACGAGGCTCACTATCAAAGTGCTCCTAATATCCATAATTCATAATGCAGCATGTCAGAGAACAGTGTATTCTGTCAAAAACCCAGCGCTCGGTGTCTTCTCACAACATTACTAACATGGCCCCAATCACAAACGCAGCAGCTGGGGGACTCCCGAGAGCCTTAACACTGATAAAAGTGCTGCTTTGAAAAAAAACTCCATTCAAATGTGTATTTCAGTTCTACGTATATGGATATACGCTGTCGGAAACAAAACCTTGTATCTCCAAAAAATTGACTTTCAATATGAAGTAAATCCCCTTTTCACGTGAATTCAGATCATTTGACTTTAGGTGCCAAAGAAAAACAATATTCAAAACTACAGAAAATAAATACAATAAATAAATTTGTGTACCATAAATAAGAACCTTACAGTCATGAGCCTCTCATTCTTTCTCATGATCAGGGGTGTCATTTCTATAATTGGTGTACTGAAAAGGCCACAAATAAATAAATAAATGAAAAAGCCATGGAGCAGACACAGCAGTGCTGCTTGAGTTTTTAAACACTGTCCACTACAGGGCGGCACGGTGGTGCAGCAGGTAGGTATCGCAGTCACACAGCTCCAGGGGCCTGGAGGTTGTGGGTTCGATTGCCAGTCCTGGTGACTGTCTGTGAGGAGTTGGTGTGTTCTCTCTGTGTCTGCGTGGGTTTCCTCCGGGTGACTGTCTGTGAGGAGTGTGGTGTGTTCTCTCTGTGTCTGCGTGGGTTTCCTCCGGGTGACTGTCTGTGAGGAGTGTGATGTGTTCTCCCTGTGTCTGCGTGGGTTTCCTCCGGGTGACTGTCTGTGAGGAGTGTGGTGTGTTCTCCCTGTGTCTGCGTGGGTTTCATCCGGGTGCTCTGGTTTCCTCCCACAGTCCAAAAACACACGCTGGTAGGTGGATTGGCGACTCAAAAGTGTCCGTAGGTGTGTGTGTGTGAATGAATGTGTGAGTGTGTGTGTTGCCCTGTGAAGGACTGGTGCCCCCTCCAGGGTGTATTCCCACCTTGTGCCCAATGATTCCAGGTAGGCTCTGGACCCACTGCAATTGGATAAGCACTTACAGATAATGAATGAATGTCCACTACTGAAGAACAGGATGAAAGTTTGGTGAAAGTGAAGAAAGTATGCAGAGAAACTGGTGCAAACAGTGTGTAATAGTAGAAAGTGCTCCTGTTGGGTCAGTGGAGTTGTTAAAATGGACAATGGGTGTAGATAGAATGTGTATATAAAGGGTCTGCTGTGTTTCTTGGGACATAGTGGGCTCATACAAACAAGGACTACTATAAATTTAAATTACGGTAGTATTTTCCTTTTACCTTAAAATGACAGCTTCAGAATCATTCTGATATTTCACTGACCTGTGATAGGGAGAAAAGGGCATCTGTCGTTGGTACTCTAGGGTCAACACTGCAGAAACATCACTATGTAACTTTTGGAGGAACACAGAAACCACTCCCCCAAATGATTTGCGGACTATGCTGTAAAAATGTATACATTCTGCCATCCAAAGGGATCTTACCTAGTGTTCCTTTAAGCAATTCATTCCAAGACATTAGCCCATTCTTCTTTGTGTATTCATAATGAAATCTGAATTCAAACTGAAGAGTAGCCTTTTTTTTAACCAATGGAACCATGGCATGTTAAAGCAATAAGAAACAAACAATGCAGAAGTAGCACTTGCACCGCTCTGGGTCAAACTCAAGAGCTCAGTGACTTTAAACATGGCACTCTCAGAGGATGCCACCTCGGTTTGTAAAATGTCTGCGGTGCTAGATCTGCCCCAGTCAACTGTAAGTGTTATTACAGTGAAATGTAAGTAAGCATCTTGGAGCTATGACAGCTCGGCCTCAAAGAGCTAGGCCGCACACACTCAGAGAGGGTCATCAAGTGCTGAAAGTGCATAAAAATCACTCACTGAGGATCCAAACAGCCTCGGGGAGCGATGTCAGCTCAGAAACTGGGCATCAAGAGCTTTGTGAAATGGGTTTTCATTTCACACACAAGTCTTAGATCCATATGCGCAATGCCAAGTGTCCTCTGTAAAGTACGCAGCCACTGGACTCTGGAGTGTGCACTGACAAGTGTTTTCTGGAATAATGAACCACAATCCTGAGAGTCTGATGGACAAGTCAGAGTTTACTGAAACAGTACAATAGGAATGCAAGGGGAAAACATGGTGGAGGTGGGATAATAGGAGAATGAATTTAAATATATATATATATATGGCGGCATGGTGGCGCAGTGATTGTCTGTGAGGAGTGTGGTGTGTTCTCCCTGTGTCTGCGTGGGTTTCCTCCAGGTGACTGTCTGTGAGGAGTTGGTGTGTTCTCCCCGTGTCCGCGTGGGTTTCCTCTGGGTGACTGTCTGTGAGGAGTTGATGTGTTCTCCCCGTGTCTGCGTGGGTTTCCTCCGGGTGACTGTCTGTGAGGAGTGTGGTGTGTTCTCTCTGTGTCCGTGTGGGTTTCCTCCGGGTGAAAGTCTGTGAGGAGTGTGGTGTGTTCTCCCTGTGTCCGCGTGGGTTTCCTCCGGGTGACTGTCTGTGAGGAGTTGGTGTGTTCTCCCCGTGTCCGTGTGGGTTTCCTCCGGGTGACTGTCTGTGAGGAGTTGGTGTGTTCTCCCCGTGTCCGCGTGGGTTTCCTCCGGGTGACTGTCTGTGAGGAGTGTGGTGTGTTCTCTCTGTGTCCGTGTGGGTTTCCTCCGGGTGCTCCAGTTTCCTCCCACAGTCCAAAAACACACGTTGGTAGGTGGATTGGCGACACAAAAGTGTCCGTAGGTGTGAGTGTGTGAGTGAATGTGTGTTTGTGTGTGTTGCCCTGTGAAGGACTGGCGCCCCCTCCAGGGTGTATTCCCACCTTGCGCCCAATGATTCCAGGTAGGCTCTGGACCCACCGTGACCCTGAATTGGATAAGGGTTACAGATAATGAATGAATGAATATATATATTTATATATAATGTGTGTGTGTGTGTGTGTGTGTGTGTGTGTTTTATCTATTTACATGTGTGGTTTTTCAGCAGTATTGTTTATTTTAAATATATTTAAAAGCCAAAAACAACAAATAATTAAATTACTCCCTCCATAACTACAAGCCTGAACACATGTATGTGTGGGCCTCCATGTGTACGCCAACTGTCATCAGCATGTCCATGACATTCCATAAAATTTAAATATTAATTTAGGTCAAATTGACCTTACAGCTTAATGACCGTAGCAAATGGCACGAAGCCCCGCCTCCTGAGGGGCAGGAGGAGGGTGAACGCAGCCGCGGTCATGCTAATTCAGCACAGAAACAATAGGGCAGTGGTTCAGGGCCAGCGTGGATCTCTGGGCTTGTGCTCTTTTGGGCCCCTGGGGGGCCCCACATGAAGCCTGGGAAGACAGCAGATGTCAGGGCTGCTGTGCTGCAGACCCCCCCCCCCTCTCTCGGACCCCCTCCCAGACCCCAGTCCCCCTGCCCTGGGGCTGTGTGCAGTGTGAGCTGGGTGTGGGGGAGAGAGGGACAGATGGCAGGGGGTGAAGAGAGATAGAGAGATGGATAGAGAGATAGAGAGAGAGCCACAGACGTGTAGGACATGTTTACCTCTGTGGATTGAAACCTACAAACGCGCCCTTTAATGTTTATGGGCTTATGTGTTTAGACTGTTAATGATGGAGTGACTCACACACACACACACAAACACACATTAATAAACAGCACCCCTCCACACACTCATTTAGCATTGTGCCGCAATCTCTGGCTCAATGAACACCCATTTATGACATTTAATTATTCGTAAAAATAAAATAAAAAGACAAACGTGAGTAGTTAGTGTTCTCCTCTGAGCATGTTGATATAATATATATATATAATGCTGCATTGAGGGCAATGTCTATATCAATGGCTGTACCTCAAGCCAAAGTCCACAATTACAATGCAAAATATTTCAACAATATTTGTCAGTTTTAGAATTGGACAAATTATAAATAACATATACTTTTACTTGGTCATTTCAAGACACAAAGTTGTGTTTGACTTTACTGCTTTTCCTCGCTAGTTTTGAAATATCGTCAACACTTTTTTGTTCACTGCGTAACCAGCAATCTGATTGGCTCTTATTTTACTGAAGGGTACTCCATGTTGAGCATTATAAGAACTCTCATTCTTATTTCAGCCAGCGATGATTCTTTATTTAACCTTTCTGGACTCACCACACACAGCTCCCCAAAGTGTCCCAAAAGAGGGTTTATTTCTACTTCTTTTGGCCAAGGACACTGGTGTTTAGAGCCTTGCCCTGTGTGTGTCATTCAGTTGAGTAGCAGCGCTCATCATAATGCACAAACCAGAGTGGAGTCACATGTGAGTTTGCTGGACTGCTAAACCTGTACTCTAATGGCTAGAAGAGTTACACCAGTTAAAATGAACACTCAATTTTCAGCCAACAGAAATGCTTTAACATTCATTCATTGTCTGTAAACGCTTATTCAGTTCAGGGTCGTGGTGAGTCCAGAGCCTAGCTGGAATCATTGGGCGCAAGGCGGGAATACACCCTGGAGGGGGGCACCAGTCCTTCACAGGGCGACACACACACTCACACATCTATGGACACTTTTTTTTTTCTCACCAATCCACCTACCAACATGTGTTTTTGGACTGTGGGAGCACCCAGAGGCAGCCCACGCAGACACAGGGAGAACACACCACACTCCTCACAGACAGTCACCCGGAGGAAACCCACGCAGACACAGGGAGAACACACCACACTCCTCACAGACAGTCACCCGGAGGAAACCCACACAGACACAGGGAGAACACACCACACTCCTCACAGACAGTCACCCGGAGCGGGAATCGAACTCACAACCTCCAGGTCCCTGGAGCTGTGTGACTGCGACACTCCCTGCTGCACCACTGTGTCGCCCCATGCTTTAACATAACTATAATAAATGGTATTTTATATTAATATTCATGTTGATAAAAAGAAATACAGTTTGGGGAGTGGTGATACAAACTAAAGCAATATACAGCCCTAATGTTTATATTATATAGTGAGATTTTTGGGCACACCTCTCTCTCTCTCTCTCTCTCTCTCTCTCTCTCACTCACACACACATACAAACAAACACACACACACAAAATGTCACAAGAAGCTGCCTTCTCCCTGTCTATAACTCCAGTTAGACGTATGGTGATGTTTTATATCTATTCCTGTTCAAACAAATGTGAAAGTGCATTAACTCTCCATTCAACAGTGTGCACATCTTCACCCATTGCCATATGTTCCACAGAGAAAAAGCCTGTTCCTTTACTCTACTGCACTCTTCCCATAATGAATATCTCACTGCATTCTTCAGGTGGACATTCTCCAGTTGGTGCTATAATCTCTAAGACTGACACTGGAGAGGTCTAAGAACAACACGGGGGGGGGGGGGGGGGGGGTCTTTCTGTTTGTTTGTTTGTTTTAGGAGGGAAATTGAGTGCAGAAAGCAGCTGCTAAGTCAACACTAGATTACAACCACTAGCGGGGCTGTAGCTGGGGTTAGATCGCCATCTAGTGTTGGAATATATGTTGTCTTTGAATTCTGCTCCATTCATCATCCACGTGGT